>NW_008359081.1:11309168-11326397 GCF_000622305.1 Nannospalax galili | reverse complement strand
TTCCCAAGGTGAAGTTTTGTAGCTTTGATCAATGCAATGGAACTAACACTGCCCCACTCTATCAAAACTTCAGAGCTTCAATAAAGCAAACAAATGTCAAAATGTCATTTGTAAAGTGATGTTAGTATGTTTTTAAAAATAGAATATTTTTAAACTATGTTTCTTTAGTATATAGTAAGTATAGTTTGTGTAAGTTTAATGTTATTTCCTGAACACTTATGCAATATGTAAATCATGGCTTAGCACAGGTCCTGAGGCTTGGAAAAGCACATTGAGGTTTATGTTGATTTTAACTTTTTTGTGAATCACTCACTTCATTTTAGAATGAGGGACTAATATTTAGTTTTTGATATAATTTCAAGTAGTAGAAAAAAGTCATGTATCAAATTTCCTGTGTTTGGATACATGGTAAACACTATTAAAATGTAGACATTATTAATCATAAATATGTGTGAATTATTTCCTTCCAAGTTCTATAATTATCATGTTACTTTCAAATATTCTTACCTAGAGCTGTGAAATTAAACTTCTTTTCACCAAAAATGAATAATTGATATAATGATGATAAATATTTCTTCAAAAATAAAATATTTTACTATAAATCCATGACATTAGAAATAAAAGGCATATATATTCTAGATATAATTTAAAATTGATGAATATTAAAATAATTTTGAAGTTGAGTATCTTTTGCTACAACATTTTCTGGCCAGATTGAGATAAATGAGTACAAATGTCAGACTGAACAGCATGTAGATAATTACAAAGCAGATTAAATCAGTTAATACAGAGATCTAAGTAATAAGGAAACCTGTTGCTGAATATATCATGCTACCGTATATTCGTCAAATAAAAAAGCTGATTATGTAATAAGTAGCTTTGTGACATAAACGTCGACTTATGAACATGGCGAAATTTGAATTGAGAGACAGTATCATCTCTCCAGTCTAGATGTTAAAATGTTCTCTAGGTTGTTTCACAGTCAGGTGGGCTAGCTAATTTTGAAAGTTTACCCTTAGAGCTTTTGTGACGTTATAACTTGCCGTCTAAGTCGATCCCACAATTATAAAAAAATCAAGGGTGCATTTTCAGGTGGTTTAGGAGTTATTCAGAACAGATTCTGACATGCTGAAAAGTTGTAAAAGCATTTCAAATCCCTAGGGAATTACTTTAGGACATGTCTAAATAGATAACAGGGTGGATGAAATCCCCACATAATTATCTGTGCGAAGATTTCTTAACAAATGTATGTCTTTGGACTTGTGTTCAATGTTCTATCCAGTTGATTTTTCTGGACTGAAAATCACTATGAGCATATTTTAAAGTCATCTAGCTTGCTCCATTTGTGTCTGCTAAATTGCACTGAATACAATCGTGATTGTGACACTGTCTTTGCTTCAATCTATTAGCTATTTTTGAAAGATGTATAACAATAGAAAGATAAGTATAACCTTTTCACTTAGAATCCTTATGAAAAATGTAAAAGACATTTTGCCAGTTTGAATAGTTAATTGAATTTGACTGTACCCGGATAAATTGCAAAAAGAGTGTGTCTATGGTAACTCTTGATGTCATAAAAATTTAAAGGGCTTTTATTCATGTGACTCCTTTTTAACTTCATTTAGTGGAGTAAGTAAAATTGGATATATAATTAGATTCTAAGATTAAAGAATAATAGTTGGGATGAGATAATATGAAGAGGCACATACAATACTGATTGAGCTAGCTTCAAATGAATGCATTTTTTTCCTTAAGCTGAACTGGTTTCACGACTCTTGAATTTACATACTATGATGTAATAGTGGAATGGGAGTAGCATGTAGAAGACTGTATAAATATAATGTGTATTGAAGTATACGAGACGGCTTGCCTCATATTAACCTGGATTTGAATCGAGAGTTAGTCCTGATAGCTGTGCTTCCAATTTCTAGAAAAGGAGTCTACGTTAGTTACTTTTCTGTTGCTGTGATAAAACACCATGAGCAAGGCCGCTTATAGAAAGAAGAGTTTATTTGACTTAAGATTCCAAAACGATTAGTGTTCATAATGGTGGGCAAGGCATGGTGGCAGAGTTGGCCTGAGCAGAAAGCTGAGTGGAGTGACCACATTTTCAAGCAGACACAGAAGGAGAGAGAGAGAGAGAGAGAGAGAGAGAGAGAGAGAGAGAGAGATCAGGCAAGCCTTAATAACTCTCAAATCCTGCCCCCAGAGATGTGTTTCTTCCAGCAAGGCTACAATTCCTAACACCTCCTAAAACAATGCCACCAGTATAAGGACAACATTTCCAAATACTTGGAGTCTATGGGTGATATTCTCAATCAAAAAACCAAAAAGTCTGACAGTTCAGGAGGTTAAGGCACTTGTTCTTGTTCACATAATTAGTAAAAAACTAAAGTCACACTCAGGCACAGATATTCAGTCTTTGATTAAAGTGTTCTTTCCCTTCTGCTCATTCTTTGTGCAGTACAGAACAATGTGTTTTGGGAAAGGGCACAATAGCCACACAGGTCTTTGCAATATGTCTCAGAGAAATGCTTTGTTTCTGGGATTTGGTTGTTTTCTAATGCTACACTTGGGTATTCCTTAAAAGTAATTGCATCATTCATTTCTAATGGCGTTTGCCTTCACTATTTCATTTTATTTCCATTTCACGTCTGTGTTCATCATCATATAATAATTACAGTGCTATCTTCAGTTTGAATCAGAGTGATTAGACAGCTTCTTTTTAAGGAAGTGGATCTTAAAGGATAGAGATGTAGATGAAGATTTAGGTAGGTGTATATGACAGGGTGTAGAAGCTGGAATTTTTAATTATAAAAAGTAAACATACATTCATTTTCATATTATACCTTGTGCCTTCCTTATATATATTGAAATAAATACATTCCTTCAGCAGGAAAGTTTGGTTTTAATCCAGTATTTCTAATAGTTTTTATATCATGTTTTCTACATTAGGTTCTAAACTCGGAATTGCATAAAAAGGTATTATTTCCATAAAACTCCTTTGTTGATGTAGGAAGAATTGACAGGCATAGTGTTAAGGATGCCTGGGGGAAATGTCGACTGCCAACATTTGTTTTATTGCACTCCTACTATATACAAACTGAGGTTCAGGTGTGTGAATGTATGTTTGCATGGGTATAAACACATGCACAAACCACAAGTGCGTATGATGATACATTAAAATACACCCAATGTATCTGTTTAATCAGTAAGTAAATTACCATTTATTTCAATTCTTTGATAGGATTTCGACATGATAAAATGACTTCACCATTCCTCTTAGGCAATGTGCTAGCAGTGCTTTTCCAGCAACCTATTCCTTCCCCTACCTTTTAGATATTACACCAAAATTTTCTCCATTCTCTTGATGTAATTATCATTGCATAATTTTGAGCACGATTTCCTGGCAATGTAGATCCACGGAATTGTTGATATGGCTTGAGCTCAAATGATTCTTCTATTCAATTTACTAACCTTTCAGCTGGAGCAGATTTTTTGTGCCATAAGAAAAGCAGAAGAGATAATACTCTAGTAGAGGAAGGATCTTTATGAGTGTATTGGCTGCCGGGGATCCAGTAATTTTAGTGTTTTTCTTGGAATACTTAACCATAATACTTAGCTCAGAGGAAAACTTTTCTCTCAAATGACAGTTTTTTAAAAATGTAATTCTATTCAATCCTAATTATTCTGTGAACTACCTTAGAATAAATTGTCTAGGAGTTGTCCTGCTAAGAAATGGACTTTGTTTATTGTTCTTTTTCTCCAGATTGAGGAAAGCTTGTGTTCTTCAATTTAGATCGATACTGACAAGATCCTCTTCAGAGTGGCAGGTGTTAATGCTGTAATTGATCATTATAGAATTATGTTTTGCCTGAAGGAATTCAGAAACAGAAGATAATATGCTCTTGTTGTGTATATTGATTCTGATAGAAAAATCAAAATCATTACAATAGGAGTAGTATGTAAATTAGAATTGTTTGTTGTTTTATCAAGCAACCAATGTATTTTAAAAGCACTGCCATCAACATGAACTTTTCTAGGAAACCACTCTTCTTGGGTCTCACCTGCAAAGCAAACTTCTTACCATTATGGGTTTTTTGTATATAAATTGACATTAGAGTCATATGGGGGATAAAATGAAGCCAGATAACCTTCAAAAATGTCCTGAGAAAAACAACCTTAGAGAAAGAAAATAGTTAATCATACTGGCTACATAAGTGCAAATGTCTTGATTTTCCAGGTAATGTATAAAATAATTGGCAACCACTTTTCATTAGTTTACATAATATAATACTACTCCATAAACACCTATGGACAGAGATTGCCTAGATGGTCTAAACTCAGAGACTGTTCGTGAGCAACATAAAATCTTATTGGGTTAAAGTAATAGGTAGAAAACTTTGTATGTGCATTTTACATTTATATAATTAGAAATTAAATGGAAGTAACATAAGCCAAAGTTTGGCCACACAGTTGTAATCCATCCACAAAAGAAGATGCTATATGGAAAAGCTTATACTTAGGACAACCTTTCCATTTGTTGCAAATGCTTTACCCATGCAAACAATAATCTTTTAGCTCCCAAACCAAAGTCGATCATATTTGATTAATTTTCTCTGTTCTTTCCTATAAATTTCCTTGCTTGTTTCACACAGTAATTTCTTACATTTTTGAATTCCTATCAACAATGTTGGAGTATCATGAACTGTCTTGTGATACACACATATGTGTGTATATATAATATATATATGGAGAGAGATTTCATATACATATGAAATACATATACATAGTCATAGAAACACAAGCATCCTTGATAAAATTCACTTTTGAATGACACTTTTTTCTCCTTGAATTTATAGGTAAAATGAATTAGAATTTGTTAGATACACAATTAGTTCTACATTAGACTGATTCTGTGCTTATTTTCATGACAAAATACAGTATCTACTCATCTGTCACTACCAATGGACAACTGGTCTTATTTGTGGGTCATTATAATCAGTGAGAGAATGTATAAAACTACTGTAACAGTGGCTTTATTCTAACTCAGATCAAATGTTCACTATCTTGTCTTTAGAATCTTTGTGGCAGTCCCCAAACTTCAGAACACAAAAGATTTCTCAAGAATGGTTTTGAGACTGCATATTCCAGCACCCTGTCCTGAAGGTTTCTCTTTTAGGGTAGGACCATGTATGTAATGTATTTCTAGGATACAGTTTTTGAAAAACAAAATTCCAAGAGGTTTGTGTTATCATTTTTTTTCTGGGATTTTGAATTTTGTTAAAATTGAAATGTTTTGCCTTTTGAAATATTGTTCATCTAGCAGTAAAAAATTTTAAGGGTGAACCATATTTCTTACTGTTGCTTTTTTTTTTAAAAAGCTCTGTAACAACTAATCAATCACTGGAGTTTCTAATTAAATCACTGCTACACAATGAACCATTAATAATTCAATTCACTGTAGAATTATAATTGGATGCTTATTACTACTGAGGTTAGTTCCAAATCACTACACAAAACATGAAAATAGATAAAAAATATTTTTTAAATAAATCACGTCTATGATAATTGTATATGGAAATGTAATTTTTTGTCATCAGTTTTTGTCAATACCAGTCTAGTGCCTTATTTCTGTGAATGGTTCAGCATTTGTTGAACTTACACATTAGTTACAGAAGTTTCAACAATCATGGTTTTCATTTTTCTTATTGTTATCAAAAATTTCCCCTACAGAGAACCATGTTTTTTGTAGCATCAAGTGGGTATGATTATCATACACATTACAAGACTTTCATTGCTGACTCAGATTGACCAGGAATTTCATCTTTCACCCTATAATGTCTATCCTTCATATCTTTTCTCTCAACCAAAGAACATAACAAATATAAAATATCCTTATGGCATTTTCATAGCCTGTGACTATGTATGTAAGGATTCTTCCACTTCTTGGACAATATGTTACTCTGTGTTCTTCATGTGGTATATAGAACAGGTAGCATTTATTGTTTTATATTTTATTCTTTATGGTACCCAGACCTGTATCACTCCCATTATGTTCAACTAAATCATTATTCCCATACCACTGGATTTAATTCTATTAAAACCAAGTCCAATTTAAACATAACCCAAAATACATACGTGAGATAAAAATATGCATCTCAATGTGTACTTTGCCTACAAAATGCTGATACATAGAAAACCTGGCAGAACTCAAGGCATAATTAATATGTATATACTTATTTATATCTTGTTTAATGCTTATGATGGTAAGAATCGAGCAGAGAGCCTGTGCATCGTAGACAAGTGTATTACTGACCTACACACACAACCTCACAATTCTGGTTTAAAGGGCATTGTCTATCCTCTTCAGCCTTTTAAATTGTGCCTCTCCATGCCTGAGAAACAAATAGAAATTCGTGAGTTGAGTCCTATCCAACAATGTTTGTGCCTTTTGTGTGCTGTATCATCTTATCCTGACTTCCAAAAACTATGTCTTTCGATACTTTCTTCTATCAGGTATCATTCCACACTTACTTAATAATCACGAGTGCCTATAACTATCTAACTTCATGAAACTTGCTTTAAGCTGTTTTCCCCTTCCTTTGGTTAAATTGGTATCATGCTGACATTTGACAGGGAAAAGTGCTTCTTGTTTATTCATACAGTTTTCACTGTTTGTTCTTAATCGTGACACTACAGGAAAATTCTTTGCATGTAATATCTAAGGCAAAATTGCCACTCTAAGGAATTTTAAGCCAGGTTAAAGGGAACAGCATCACCATTGATTACCAGTGTGCATGCATGGTGATGTGGCAGTCCCAAAATGTAAATGGATAACTCTTTCACATAAAACAGCCCTGGCCCTTTATGTAAACAACCCCCCCCCCAAAAAAAAAACTAACAAACAAACAAACAAAACACATAAATGAAATGTTTGGCAAGAATTAAAGTTATAAACAATGGGCTTCCGGCCTTTGTAAACCTCCCAGAATAGAAATCTCAGGCATGTAATGGATGTTCCTTATGCAGTAAAAAGCCAATTGTTAGAGCAGCACATAATCTCTGGTGTCCGGAGGAGAAAACATATTTCATATTTCATATTTCCATCCTAATTTACTGTATGATCCAAAAACGCCATTCAATCTGCTAAAATACTTCCTGTGCTAATAAAAATATATAAATTTCTATAATTTACACTTAATTCAAACTGACAGTTTTATTTCATTATAACAAATCTATATTTGAAAATGAAAAACTATCCAAATAAAAGAATTTAATTCTTATTTTATAAGATAAGCATGCTGCTTTTATTCTATATTAAACATTTGATAGCTATGTGTAATGTAGTAATAAATGGTCATGCATATATTTGACCATAAAGCCTTAAGTGCAAATAGACTTTGAATTCTTATAGTATTATACCTTGTTGTGATTGACTGTAATAATTTTATGTGGTGTATTCACAGAACTCAAATGCTATTTCTTGGAAACTAGAGGTTGAGTGATAGCAAATTCCAACTTATGTAATCACCTCCTTTGTAACACCCATCTGACCTTCAAGCCAGGCATAATGCAGCAAGAGTAACAGTTGCTGCATTCACTGCATTTTAGCACTTCCTGTTTAATGCAGTTTTCATATACAGGTTTACAATATTCAACAAGCTGAGAGCTCTTCTGCTTATACCTAAGGCAAAGCACAATTACTGGCAATTCACTATATTATTATTTTTTTAATTATTATTATTATCTTATTTTTGGTCTTGTTCTTTAGAGACAGTATTTCACTACAAAGCTGTAGGCTGTCCTTGAACTGATGTAGACCAGGCTGGCCTCATGGTCACAGAGATCTACCTCTTTCTGCCTCCTGAGTGCTAGGATTAAAGATGTGTGCCTCCATTCATGTCTCTTACTGTATTTTATGGAAATGAATTAAATAATTCATTTTGTACAGTTCCATTACATCTCTTTATATGTGTGTTTCAATCCAATGTATTGAGTAGTGATGATGAAATATGACTTAACTTATGACTATAGTTTAACACATTTTAACTGAAGCTACATTATATTATCAAGGATATTTAAAGAGATTTCTTAGACAAAAGAAAATAAATGTAAGAAAAACTTCATGTATTTCTTCTAGAATGATGCAGTTGTAATACAAAATATTTTAGTGATAAAGGAATATATTTTATCATTATGGGGGTGGCACTTTTGCTATAGAATGTAAGTTCTTATTCTTAATCTATCATCAAATATTACATTCTGTTCACAAATGACAAAATCATTAGAGAAACATTTCATGAATAATACCTTGATATTTTTCTAAGAAATCACCACTATATTTCCTCCAAATTGACTGTCCATCCACCAATAAACTATAATTCACTAAATATATAATTACTTATGGTAATTACTTCTGCATAGTTTCAATATTCTGGGAAGAAAAGTATTATGTGCCCACCATCAAGCTTTTGTGTGTGTGTGTGTGTATCTATACATGTGCAAGCATGTGCTTGTGTGTGTTTGATCATATGTACATCTGTCTCCATCTTATTTTTTAAATCAAGGAGTCTCGTTAAGCTGGAGGAAACCCCAGGGATTCTCTCTACTTCTTCAGTCCTGGGATTACAGATGTGCAAAGCCCTGCCCTTTTGTGTTTATGTGGGTTCTGGGGATGGAACTTGGGTTCTTATGCTTGCACAGCACAGACTTCATCGACTGAGTCATCTTTCCAGCTCCCCAGCATACCCATGCTTTTTATCTTGGTGCTATTATTTAATTGAAATTCAAAAAGCAATAGGATAGAAAAATAGATGGAATTCATATGAGTTTAGGAAAGACAGTATCACCAAGAAATAGTGCAAGTAGTGGAAACTTCATGCCAGACTATCAAGAAGAATAAAATATGTGGATGGTGTATAATCATGTACATGTTTATGTGCATGTGTGCACATGTGCATGTGGGTGCATATACACGAATATGAATGTGCATATGGAGGTCAAGGGTTGCTTTTGGGTGCCTTGTTCTATCACTGTTTTTTATTGATGTTGATAGAGAATCTAAATGTGTAGCCATGACTAGCCTGGAACTCACTATAAAGACAAAGAGGGCCTTGAACTCACAGAGATCTGCCTGCCTCTGCTTCCAGAGCGCTAGGATTAAAAACATGTGCCACCACTCTTTATCTTATTTATGTGAGACAGAGTCTTTCATTTTACCTATAGCTATATTGGCTAGACTGGCTGTCCAATGAGCCACCAGGATCCTCTTCTTTCTGTTGAGCCCCGTGCACTGTGGTTACAGACATGTGCAGCACCAGACTTTTACCTGAGTGCTTGGAATCTCAGCTCAGGTCTCCAGTCCTCAGTGCTCATGGCAAGCACTCTTACCAACTGGTTCATTTCCACAGCCCACCTTCTACTATCTCTTTAATTTCTTTACAAATGTCTATAATTATTAGAGCTTTGGCAGAATCTCTGTTAGACACGTGTTTTTATCTGCCATTAGTTTTGACTCTATTTTTCCAAAGTAAAATATTAACTTTTTCATAAAGACTCAGAGGTTAAGAGGGCTTCCCTGTGTCTAGGGCTGACCATTTGAGGTTGAATAACCTATCGGGTCTCTTGTCCCTGTAGATTCACCCTCTCTCATTGATTGCCTGTAGCTCTTCATCTAGCCCTGTAACTTCATGAAATAGCTCCAGCACTCATTGGCGTGCTCGCTGCTGGTGTAATTATGTAGGTCTTGTTTAAGCAACAATACTGTTGAGAGTCCATAGGTCCAGCTTTCCTGTGGTGATTTCGAGAGATAATATGTAGCAGCACTAAATGGGCTCAGTACAATGCACACAAACACACATATACGTGCATTTTTATATACAGATGTATATGTATGTATACATGTACGTGACAATACTAATTAAAGAAGACCTAATAAAGTTGAGAGAGTATTGGGAAATGTAGAAAGAATTGGGGGAGAAGAGGGGGAGTGAAAATGACCCAAATACAGTACTCACATATGAAATTCTCAAAAATATTAATAGCTATATCAACAATAACAACAAAAAGGAGTGCTTTCTACTTTCACAGAGGACCTGAGCTCACTTCCCAGCACTCATGTTAGAAGACTCACAACTCCTTTCACCTCCTGGTGCAGAGTATTTGATGGCCTCTTCTAGCATTCATAGGCACCTGTATACATCTATTTTTTGTAAACACAAAAGCACACATATGCAAAATAATAAAAAATATTTTCAAAAATTCCCAGATTATTTTAAGGTCAGTAAGTCTTCAATAATGTATTTGAATACATGTATTTTATGATAATTGCAAGGTATATTTTTATAGTATGAAGTAGGAATCTTCACACAAGTTTAGTGTAACTAAATGGGTAATGTCCTCTTAAGTTTGTGTTGTAAACTTTCTGTTTTAAGAAATAGTTCCAAAGTGAGAGTCTGTACAGCACAGATGGAGGAAGGGTACCATAAATTCCAATCTGCTTGTTAGTGGAGATATATCATATGTTTACTGATGATTGGAAATATGTTGGCAAATAAAAACTTCATATTTATTATTATAAAGCTTAATGTAAATTAAGAAAAGAAGTTGCTACTTTTATGAAAATGTGCATGGGCTCCTCAGATTCTGGTAAGAAAAACAATTATTGTCCATTTTAAAATTGTTGTAGTCAGATGCATAAAGAAGAGGAAAATTCATGAAGTAGTCTTCAAAATACATATTCAAGAATAGAGGATGCATTAAGAAGTTAAAATTATTCCATATCAATTTAATTCCGTCTGTTGTGCCATTTGATTCCAATTGCCAATAATTATTCATCATGAAAAACAGAGTCCTAAATACAGTCTCTGCATTTTAATTTACTCTTATTAAAAGGCTTCTTCTATTTCCACCATACGAACAATTTCTCCTGAGAAAAAAGTCTTTAGTAACCACTGAAATTGCATTTTCTTACTATTAATTTGTATGGCCACCAATCAAATCATTCATAACGTACACTGTCCTCCAGCAGTGTTAACTAGTGATAATTGCTATCTAAAGCTGTATCTTTTCCTGGAGAATAATAATGTTAAAACCCAATAAATTCTTTTTTATATGTTGATATTGACTAAATTATGCCTAATGAATAAGGAAATTTATATAAAACTTCTGGAGCTGGAGCTGAAATACTGCCCTTGCTTTGATTGACCCTTAGGTACAAGCAAATATAAACCTCACTTTGTTTCCCTGGAAAAAACATAAAAAGAACATGAGGGTGCATTTACAATTATCACCTAGGCATAGAAAAATTTCTGTGTATAAAATGATATGAGCAACCTTTCTTGTAAACATGTACAAAGCTACATCATGGGACAAAAATTCTGCATATTTACTTGTCCTTAGCAATATTTGAGGTTTGATGTATCTTCGTCTTCTCTGTGGCCACCATATAAACAGCACCCATGTAAAAGCATAATGCAGAATAAAATATCACAGCATCACTCAAAATATACTAATTAACTAGTGTGATAACTCCATTACTACCATCTTGTATTGACCTGAAATTGTACTACTGGTTTCTCATACATTATGATAGGCTGAGCTCCCTTTTCCAAAGCTCATCACTCTCAATATTAAAAGATTCATTTTCCACCTCTTAGAAGCTGCACATGATGATCTGAGCTTTAAAAATAAAACTAAAAGATATAACCACTCTAAGGCAACACCATCTTTAAATGTCCCCAAGCAAAATAACTTTCAACTGAACAGTTTTTCTTGGGTTTAAAAGAAAATAACATAACAAGAGCAAATTTGATTTTAAATTTCTGCCTTGATAGCAAGTTAAAGTATTTAGAGACAACATCTTTTTAAATGTATAATTTGTGTAATATGTGAGGCTAGGCCAGCATTTTCAAAAGTAACTTTAAGGAACATTGATCCCATAAGATGTTGAATAAAAAGCAAATTGTTAGAATGTGAAAATTTTATTTCTTCTTTGGAGAATCACAACTCAAGCACTGAAAATTTTTGTAGGAAAAGAAATTTTGTTTAGCTTGCTTTAAACCCAGAGTTTCCTAATGTACTCTCAGAAAGAAACTGCCCAGCTGTTTGGAAAACGATTTCCTTATATTCATCCAACTCCTCTGGCTCTTATAACCTTCATGCTCCCTCTTCTTCAAAGAACTCTGAGTCTTGAGAAGCAGAGGTTTGATATAGGTGTCCTATTCAGGGATAAGAAGTCTGCACTTTCCTATTTTTGCATATTGGTCAGCTGTGGGTCTCTAAATTAATCACCATCTGCTGCATAAGGAAGCTTTTCTGGTGAGAGTTGAGAGATGCATTCATATATGGGTATAACAAGTTATTGAAGAGTAACACTATGTCTATTTAGCATAATAATAATCATAGGCTCTCTGATACAAGCCTGCAACCCCACAGCAATGGAGACAGTGTGCACAAGACCCACATAAACTTAAGCCAGAAAAAATCCCAACATAGAAATGGGTAAGAGGGTAAGATGCCCCAATACTAGCTGAGTAATTATTGACAACCAATAACTGCTGAGAGAGGGAGGGTAAACTTTGTGTAAGAGTGCGAAGCTGGAGAGTTTAACCAGTGAGGGCAATTAGGAGCATAGATTTGACTCAATTGACCTTAATACATAAAAATAAAGTGCATGAAATTGGATGGTGTTATTAACAGAAGCATACAGATATGGGAGGGGTGTTATAAGTATGATCAAACCATATTATATGAAATTCAGGGAAAAAAATCCATGAAAAAAAAGGCTAGAAAAAAAGAAACTAATGTCATCAATTAATACAAAATTCCCGAAACTGAAATTTGATGAAACATGTTTTCATGCATACAGAGCTAGACTACTTTGCAACCTCCACAAGCTATACTAGTGCTGATCATGATTATTTTCTTGGCCATGTGTCGCCAGAGTTCCCTTAGGGTCCCTTGCTCCTGGCACTATTAGACAAACCATATAACACATCTTTATCTAAATTTTTCATAGTTTGTATTCTGGGTAGGGGAAATAGAGTAACTTACAAAAGCGACACTTGGCGCCCCACAACATGTGAACACCTGGCACCCGGTTCGTGCCCTGCCCATAGGCTCCATTAGCTTTCGCCCATGTCTCATGGGCCCTCAGTCTCACCCCAGGTCGGTAAATGCCCCCTCTTGAGTCCAGGCAGGCCAGATACCAGAGCTATTTTTTGCGGCCAGCCCCTTCCAAGATGGCTCCAAAGCTCCTCCCTCCGCTGCTAACTCTCTGCTGCCATTTCTCCGCAGCAGGCCCAGCCTCTCCTACAAGTACCCCTCAGCACACACCATGCTTCAATGGAACTTCTGTACCATCCTCTATTTCCATCTAAGCACTTTCCTACAAGATTCAGTTTTATCAAAAGAATGCTGTTAAGAAGTTTTAAACAGATTTCTAAAACTGATCATTCTTAATACAGGAAGACTTTCTCAATTCTTCCACATTCTCCAGGTTTTGTCTAATCCCCTAGCCTATCTTTACTAAGAACCTTTGTAGGTCACTTAGAATCTCTCACCCAGTTTGGGGTTTCTCTTAGTGTTTGCATCCATGACCCCCACCCTGCTCCTTGGCTATAAGTAACTATTTGCATATCCCAATTCTGATTGGAACTGAATCTCCACAATTTTGATTCCCCTTCTCAGTGGTTCCTATGTTTACTATTATTTCCCATGATAAAACTGACCTTACAATGCTCTAACAAATGTCACTGAATAGTTTCTTCTTTCATGTACCAGAGTTACATAGTAGCATTTATTTTGAAAGGTGGCATAAAACACTAACTGAAAACTGATCGTGACTTAGTAGCATTAGCCGAAATTCTTGGACTTCAGTCCATGGTGATAGGTATTTGCATTTCCTTTTGAAATTTTAATACTTTGATTGAATTATTTTTTTGTTATGGAAATAAAGAAAGATGAAAATGACTTTTGAAATTCATGTCTTCCATCATCTATCACTGTGTTAAATGACACTTTTGTAATACTAGTCCCATTTTATAGCAAGTCTTTCAAAACAAGAAGAAATATTCATAATAATACTATCTAGGGATTTGCTGTAGGAAATTCTTTATCCATTCTTTTACTCATCTGAGATTTTATAAAGAGAAAAGTAAATTAAACTAGAGATTCTTACCTGCCAGGTCACATGATTAAGTCTCTGTCTGTGTATTGGTTGAAGACATTTGAATAGCAGGGGATTAAAGAGAATTTTGATTTATTATCTCTATAAAATGCAGTCAGCTTGGCAGTTGCAATTCCATTAACTACCCAAAGTCCCCTGACATTTTCAATTGTCAACTTCCATGTACAATAATTATGCCATTCTCATGAACTGTACTCCAAAGCCCTAGAAAATGGTTGTTCATAAACTAAGTGAACCCTCTTTTACTACACTTCTTGGGTGCCATATGCTTTCAAATTACTGGAGGAAAGTGAAAGACAATTGGAAGGGGATTAAAGGATACAATCTGTGTGAGTGGTTAGATCTGAGGTGCTATGCCTAGCAGATCCCAATTCATCCACACATGATACAGTGTACAGATTTCATAAAAAGACCACATGAGTACTATATATAAAGCATTAGTACTCTGAGCTATATTAAAGTTAAGAACTTGGGTTGGAAAGATGGCTCATAGGTTAAGAGCTCATTCTACTCCTGCAGAGCACTGGAGTTTTTGTTCATAAAACACAGGCAGCTCAAAATCACATTTAACTTCAGCTCCAGGGGTTCTGATGCTCTCTTCTGGCCTCTTCAGGCATCTACAGGCATTTGCACTTACAAATACACTCTACACACACACACACACACACACACACACACACACACAAACACGCACACATACATACACACACACTTAAAAATAGTTTGCAGGAATGTGAGTTAAATTCATGAATGTACTATTGAAGAGAAGAGAGAGAATCTTTACTGTGCACTTTCATTTATATGAAGTTTGAGAACTGGCCAAATAGAACAGTTTCTTTTTTAATATTTTATTTATTAGTTTTATTTTATGTGTATGAGTTTATTCCTTACATGTAGGTAGGTGCACCCATGTCATGCAATGCTGGCAGAGGTCAGAAGAGGGGATAGGATCCCCTGGAACTGGAGTTATGGACAGTTGTTAGCTGCCATGTGGGTGCTGGGAATTGAACCTGAGACTTCTGGAAGAGCAGTCTGTGCTCTTAACCACTGAGCGATTTCTCCAGCCCCCATAGAGCAGTTTGTTTCTGAAGAACCACCTTATCATATAAATTGAGAAAGAACTTGAGGAAAATATAAAGGGTGCTGAAATTATTTAGTGTCTTTCTCTTTCTTACCTCAGAGAAATGCAGAATATTTTTATTCCCCCTAATTTTCAAAGCAAATTTTGAGTTGTCACATGACATTCTTGCTACACCCACTTTCAGCCTCTACTTTGCCTCTAGTCATAAAAAGTAGCACTATTGTTCTATTTCTCCCTTTTTATAGACGAGGATATGCAAATATAAAATATTGGCTGGAGTATGATCACTCACATGGCTGAAATCCCCAAACCTGGGAAGTTGAGATCAAAGGATTATCAGAAATTTGAGGCTAGTCTGGGCTACGTAGGATGTTTCAGGGCAACCTAAGTTACAAAGTTAGACCCTGTCTCAAAATATAGTAAATTAAAAAATAAATAAAAGCATATATTTTATTGAATGCAAGGTTCCAAATCAAACTGGAGTTTTATACTAAGTACACAAGCACCTAATCGAACTTTCATTGCTTAAATGGATTTAATGCTGACTGAGTCTTTTCTAAGCTGGACTGACAGATAATGATGCAAAGAAAAAAATGGAACCCTTTTGTGTGTTTTAAAATGTAATATGATTTTGAAATTTGCAGTTTTAGATGTTCTCTAAATAAAATTATTTGGCATCTATTCCATTCAAATGTGAATGTGCCTCTCATGTTCTTTTTATATGAAAATTTCCAGAATACTATTGTTATAAATGGTATTGTTATAAATGGTGCAAAAAATCATCCCTAATTTGATCAAAATGTACTTACACATATGTCATTAATTGCTGTTTCTCTCAGCCTTTAGTAGATGCTTTATGTGCCCCATAAGCCATGAACTTGATTTGTTATAAGAGAAACCTGGAAAGTAGAAAATCTCATCAGTACAATAGTCCGCATATCGATAGAGGGCATGGTTCAAAGACACTCTTATTGTCAGAGATTCCATAATCAGAAATAGAAATGTTAAAAAGGTCCATTCAGGATGCTGTAAAAGAGATATTTTGGCATGAACAACTCTTTCATACTAATTATGTCAAAGCACAAATGGCAGAAAAAAGAGATGTTTATGCACGTGTGTACTGTAGCAGAATTAACTGCATGGAAAGAAAGTGCACGAATCAGGCAACTGAGAAAGGAGCTGGAGAAAGAGGGATGTTATGCTGACTTATGAAAACAGGAAGAAGTATTGAGGGAGAAGCCTAAAGACTGATGAGGATCATGCCTCTCAGGATCCAAGGTAACCAGCCTGCTGTGAGCAGCTTGGAGTTGTCCCCATCCAAGAAACACTGATATTTGCACATGTTTTTATTATTATTATTATTATTATTATTCAGCCAAAATGCTAACACTGTGGTTCTCAAAGCATGATTCAGATGTGCAATATCGCCCTGAATCTTGTTAGAATTGGAAATTTCTGTGCTCTACACCTGACCTTCTAAATTGTGAATTTGGGGGGATGGTGATTAAGGAACTCTTGAGGTGATTTTAATGAACTCTAAAGGCTGAACTACATTATATTAAGCAATACATTCATTATTCTATTTATTCTCACCTATGATTCCATAAAAGAACTATTGTTAGTACCCTTCTTTACAAATGAGAAAATAGGATGTAATAGGCTCAGTGTTTTGTGTTCAGGCAACATAGCTGGAATGCAGAGATGCTGGGATCTTACATTTTTCAGACTATAAACCCTGTGCTTTTATACACTCCGTCAGAATCAGCGGAATTAAACGTTATTCATTTGAATTAACATTTTGCAGTGCCCAAACTACAAGCCTTAATATGCAAAGATAACTGATACTTAACCCTCCAAAACATGAAAAATTTAATTGCCAAACTAATAAATATATGGTTTCCGAAAGTCTTCAGGACTATTTATGGTTGTTCTTTTCCTAATTTTAGGCATTTGCCTT
>NW_008359081.1:11305595-11309046 GCF_000622305.1 Nannospalax galili | reverse complement strand
GGGTTAGATTAATTTATGTGTGTGTGTGTGTGTGTGTGTGTGTGTGTGTGTACATGTGTGTTTGTATACATGTTGGTGACTATGCATGCACGTGGTGTAGAAGTTAGAAATCGATATCTGGTGTCTTCCTCTATCACTCTGCATCTTGTTTTGGAAGACAGAGTCCGGTAAGCAAGCCCCAGGGATCTACAGTCTCCACTCTCCAGCACTGAAATTGAAGGCGCACATTGCTGCCCACAGCTTTGTACACGGGTTCTGAGGATCCAGACTCAGTTACTCATACTCCCAGAACAAGTACTTTCCTGACTGAGCCCTCCTCTCAGCCCCCCTAGGTTAACTTACTATTAAATGAAATGCGGTGTATTCAGTAAGAAGAAACAGGATATTCTACTACTGTGGCTTGTCCTCTACCAACACTGTCACAGTCCATCCTTAAAGCTAAACCCCTAAAGTTTCTCTGTATGTACTTTGCATGATATCTTATTTCATATAGCTATCTCAAATTCAGATTATCTCACCCTTGCTACATCCTTCAACCTAAACTGATTTGGATGACACCTAAGTCAATTCAGGTCCTATCTTCCCAGTCTGGAGCACTGGTATTGACAACTTATTGCTGAACCTCTCTCCCTTTGGTTTCTGGAATATTCTTCTATTCTGTTTCTCTCTCTCTCTCTCTCTCTCTCTCTCTCTCTCTCTCTCTCTCCTCTCTCTCTTGTTTCCTGATCACCTTTACAAATTTCTCATTTTTGTGAATCACTTTAGAAGTAGACTTTTACCTTCCTCTCAATAAATTTTTCTTTATCTACAGAAACAAGTTTAATAATAGCACCTTAATCAATTATGTCATCTATGTCCACTTGGAATACATAGCTACTTCAAAACCATTCTGGTCAAATTGAAAAACTTACAATTTATATTTCTGCCTTCTCTCCCTAATTCACAGACAACATCTTACCTCAGAATTTTAGGGTTTTAAGGTGTTCTCCTAACTTTTCTCAACACTATTATTTACCATTACTCTACCTCAACAACCAAGAGTTGTAATCTTATTGTCCTGAAATGGAATCAATTACCACATCTCCATGTCAAAATTCTGAACACTGCAACGAGGATGCTTTCTTAAATGGTATGGGATTCTGCCATTTTCCTACAAGTAAAGTATCTGTGTTTACTTTAAAATAATCTGGATATTGTATGCTTACTAGTAAGATCCTTGAATGATGAGCACTTATGGTGTTCAATATTATTTTTACTACACAGTAGGTTCTAAATAAACATTTATTAAGTAACAATAAATAAGGATATGCACATATCCCTTTAGTGTCATACAGTAAAGCATATTATAATTATTGGTGAAAATGCATCTTTAACTTTTATCTGCTTTTGATTAAGGCTGAGATTCTGAGAAACTTCATATTAATTTATACATGTTTTGAATAGGGGGCAAATAATATTTACATAGAAACGAAAGATATCATCAAAGGATGTGATTGTATTGTCTTGAAGATACGAATCAATATTGTATTTGATTTAGCAGTCTAATGTTAGTTAAATAAATGTTTCTATATTCTCATGATATGGTTAAAAGCAAAAAATAAATTTAATTTTGGTATGCTTTCTGCCTATGAAAGAAATAGTAAGCCTAGAATTAATACATAATTCTGTGAAGAAAATTCTTATCCATAAATACAGTTGAAAAGATACTGCCTTTGAGATATTAGCTAAAGCCATTTGTATACTGAAAATTTTTAAAACTTTGAAGAAGACAGAGCCTGTTTTGCTTTGTTTAATGCAACATTTGAAGATTACTTAATGCTAGGGAATGCGGTACGTAAACTTTGCTTTACTTGTAACTTTGGAGTACATCATTTTACGCTATCATCATATAGTTACATATAATATAGTTAAAGTATTTCTAAAACCATCCTTGCGTTAGGGCTTATTTCTCACACACGTGTGTGTGTGTGTGTGTGTGTGTGTGTGTGTGTGTGTAATAAATATGTAAATCTCGACTTCTATGTATATATAAAAAATTGTTTAACTGCAAAAAAGATTCCAATTTCTTAGCAATATACTAAGATAGATGGAAGAGTTTTAAAAGGTAGAGATTATATCAATATGATTACAATCATTATGAGAAACTAACATTTAATTTTTTCTAAATAAGGAATTTGAGTTGCTAAAGAAATTAAAGACATCTGCATAAAGGGGAATGCTATCTCTTTATTTTAATACCATATGAAAATGAATACATTAGCAAGAAATTACTGCTAAAGGGTACATTACACATATTAATGGCATAAATGAATTCAAAAAATAGAATTGTAAAGACTAGTATTCAAACATAGTTTCTTACTTTGACTTTCAGATTTTTTGGGCTTTGGTATCTGCACCTGAGAATGGTCTAGAAGAATAGATAGATTTGTCATGTAATCCTATCTCAACTATACTCAAAAGATAAAAGGAAAGAAATTGCTGAAGAATGTTGTGCTATTATTTCTTACTTATTTTAGACTTCTAAATAACACTGTGGCTACATTAAGAAAAAACTTTCATTATATTTTTCTATGAACACTAAAATTCACTACTCATATTTCTTCTTTGTTCATAATTATTTTTTCACTGACTTAACAGTTTTCCATTCTAATCAAGCTTTGTCATAGTCTGTGGGCTGAATTGCCCTGTGAAACACTGATTTGCTTCAAACTCTTATAATGTGTCCCCTTGAAATCTAGAGACTGAAATCATTAAGGCTCTGCTGTTGCACTTGATCTCCGCTCAAAGCAGGTAGAGGTTGATTGGTTGACAGTCTTTGGCCTGGATGGTTTAAAATGAAGTGCCGATGAAGGAAAATGAAGCATACGCAGACAGAATATTTAATAATGCCTTCCTTCTGTCTGCATCTTCAGATTTATTTTCTCTTTCTTCATTGGTTAAATAGTTTGTATAGCAATTCTCCAGTCCTACTGCTCTTCCTATGCCATGGTTACTCCATTCTCACATCCTGGGACACTTAAAGCCATTTTAATTCCATGAATTAGTCCTTTAAATTTTTATCTATATATTCTTAAAAAATTTAATAATGCCTTCCTTCTGTCTGCATCTTCAGATTTATTTTCTCTTTCTTCATTGGTTAAATAGTTTGTATAGCAATTCTCCAGTCCTACTGCTCTTCCTATGCCATGGTTACTCCATTCTCACATCCTGGGACACTTAAAGCCATTTTAATTCCATGAATTAGTCCTTTAAATTTTTATCTATATATTCTTAAAAAACAAGATAGCATAGTCTATTACTTAATAGTTGTCACATGTATGGATTCATTACTATCAACAAATACTTGTTTAAACTGAACATATTGATGAAGGTTGCTTTAAATTTACTAATAAGTTATAGAAAGAAACATATTTTATAGAATATATATTCATTTTCTGTAATTTTATGCTTA
>NW_008359081.1:11294636-11305506 GCF_000622305.1 Nannospalax galili | reverse complement strand
GTGTTAGTAGTTAGTAGCAAAAACAATGAGTCTTTCTGCAAGGAACAATATATTCTAAAACGAAATGGAGATTTTTTAAAGGTTAAAATCTTATCCAATTTTATATCTTACAGGGCCTATACTGAGTTCAATAATATATAATTATATTAATTCAGGTGTGAACCTAGAAACTTGCACCCAATTGTGAAAGAGATGTACTGTTGCTCTGGAGTGTGTTACTGAGTATTGAGTCTTTCTGCAAGGAACAATATATTCTAAAACGAAATGGAGATTTTTTAAAGGTTAAAATCTTATCCAATTTTATATCTTACAGGGCCTATACTGAGTTCAATAATATATAATTATATTAATTCAGGTGTGAACCTAGAAACTTGCACCCAATTGTGAAAGAGATGTACTGTTGCTCTGGAGTGTGTTACTGAGTATGTTAAAGCTGTAGTGAAAAGCTTCTAATCATGTAGTTATTAAAAATTTTTTAAATGATTTAAAAAAGTTTAAGAAAAGATATTTTGTTTCCTTTTTATGTATTTTATGGTTCTAGAAATTGAGCCTCGATTCTCATTTATTCTAAGCATATGCCATGAACTATTACCCCTGACTCTGGGAGCATCTCATTGGATCATTCTAAGAACTGAGCCAATAAATTGAATTAGTATATTTGGAAAAACAAGACAATAAAAGATAGAAAGTATTGATTCATTCAAATATTTAAATATACTTCATGAAGCTACCTAAGCCTTATTGACCATCCACATTTGCACTAATGTTAACAGTTATGTAGGTGCATATATTTTTGCTCTTTGAAATGCTATAAGTGACCAGCAGATAATAGCTTTCTAAAAATCCACTGTGGTACTATGCTATACTGGTCAGTTCCTTCTTGTTCTCTGGAGGAAGGTGGCCTAATTTTGGATGAGTTTGTAATTTACAGCAGTTTCAAGTCTATGCAGAGAATGAAAAACATTTTCAGTCTGCCCCACTAAACTCTCATTTCTTTCATTTTTCTTTTATTATTTTTTTCTTTTTTCATTCCTAGTATCACAGATTTAATATTCATTTTCTTTGTCATTTTAGTTTTTAAAAATATGCTGTAAGCACTCCTGTCATGAATACTGCAGACTGAGGAAGTGGTAGCCATGTCATTTAAAGGATCATGACTCTATAATTTGGGAAGACAGAATGTTCCGGGGGGAGGGGAGGAAAACATTAAGAAATATAGGAGGGCAATTGAGTGAGGACAGTTATTTTCCAAGACGATAATGAGACAACTTACAGGCTCAGTTTTCCGTCTTGATTCTGTGTTAATTTTAATAAAATCAGTACAAAAACAAGTCCTTGAGAATTGTCATAGGAATCTTTTAAAACTTGAGGTTGTATGGCTAGAGCGATGGCTCAGTAGGTAGAGGAGCTTCTTGTACAAGCTTGAGGACTTGAGTTCATATTTCCAACAATCAAGAAAAAGTCTATAAATACCTGTAGAGCCAGTACTGGTGAGTAGAGAGAGATCCTGGGGTCTCACTGACCTCCCAGCCAGAGGACAAATAGTGACCTTGTCTCAAGAGAATAAGGCATTGAGGAATAAAGGAAAGCATTAAATGTCCTCCTTTGGTTTCCATGTGCACAGGCATGCACATACAACACACACACACACACAATTTTTTTTTAAAAAAGAGTTGAGATTGAGCAGAAAATATTTACATTTTAAAGTTTCATTTAGCAGGCATTAGGCAATAAGCTAAATGAAGTATGATTCTTAATTTCCTTGATATACCTCAGAAAGCTCTGTCTCTTTACCTGATGTTTGTTCAAACTTGTAATTCACTCTCAATCCATAAAACTGTTCTGGAAGATTTGAGCCACTGAACCACTTCTCACATAACACAAGCAAAGAACACTAGCTTGTGATATCATTCTGATGGGACTGATGACAGCCACGCACCACTCCCCTCACAGTCTGTTTTGCCTTGGTTCTGACTGGTGGATGTTCCTCCTGGAGTCGTTTTCCATCTCTCATTCATTTACAAGTTTTCATTTCTCAACACAACCTTCAGTGTTGAATTCAGCTATGTTGTAGTGCTATAAATTTGAGCAATGTGTGTATGTTCCAGTTGTCACTGTGTAAAGCTCTAGCAGCACAGCTCCTTTCAGTTTGGCCAGCATAGCAATCCAGCTGATATAAATATAAAAGGATATAACTAATGACAGTAAGTGGAGTTTTTGTTTGCTTGAACAATCAACGGACGAACATAAATTATGAATGAAAAAAATTTAAGCTTTATGCATACTTATGACTGTATAAATTGAATTATTCTTTAAAAGCATTCTGTACTTTATAAAAATACATATGCTTATATAAATTTAAGTTAATAAGCTTGTATAAATAGTGCTAATTCTTACATTTCTATATACCATGAGATGTCCAGAATATTTCTTTCCAATCATTTGTGGAGAAAACTAGGTTCTAAATTGTGAAAATAAAAGACATGATAGGAATCCTTACCCAAAATCAATCCACATATTGCTTCATACAAAACATCCAAAATTCTTTTCTGAAATGAAATTCATAAAGAATTACAGGTTTCATTCCTTTCACTCTTTACTGCCAATATCTTGGCGATGTCTGGCACACATTGGAAATGTATTTCTGATGCTGTTTTTCAGAAAAGTAGTTTTGCACTAAGTATTTTAAAAATAATTCATGCATTGGAGAACCTTGTGTGGAATTTTTAAAATCATGATTTCAAGTGTTTGATTAAAACTATGAGAAACTATAAGAACAATAATTATTACTATTTTGGAAAAATAATTATTTAAAAACAAAATATCTGTGTCAAAATATAGTAAAAAAATCTGTATAGCATTATTAAACCTAAAAGCCTAAAAGTAGGTGTAGATCAGCTTTCTTAAAAAAAATTTCCAGTAGTACAAATAAATTTTATGCTCATCTTGCAGGGCTTGAGGGCTTGCCATATTTAAATGTTTGACCTGTTTTAAATATTTGGGTCAAAGAGAAGGGAGGTAGCAATCTTTAAAGTAGCACGAGCAGGCAGAAAAATGAAAGTAGAGATGGGTACATTAGAAAAACACGGGAGTATTGTTTTAAGTACTAGTACACTGGTAATATTGTTAGATTGAGAATGTGCTTATAGTTACTTGACCACTGTTTAGTCTTCTTTTTATTATCCCAGGATCAGTGAATACTCAGCAAATGCGACTGCAACTGATTTTTAATGGTGTTAGAGTGCACCGTTTTGATTTGTGTTCATCTATTTTAAAGTAACTGTATGATCTAGGACAGTTACTTAATTTCTCTCTCAACTTTGGTTATTATCTATATAACAGAGTCAAGAGAAGTACTTATACAATAAGCTTGTCATGAAAATTGAATATACTAATGTTTGTTTTTCAAGTGATCAGTAAAGCATAGAAATTGTATACACTCTGACCATTATCATGTCAAGATGTTTATTTTCTCCCTCTGAGTTATCTTACATAACAGGAATTAACATTAAAATTAAATGAAAATAAATATTTGAGAAAATTCAGTTGAATGCTCAGTATCATTAAACATCTCTGCAACTTTTTTTTCTTTCAAATACTTTATTCCATTCATATGTGAGCTGTAAGAAGGCACTTAAGAGAAAACATATTTTCTTTATTCATAAACTCATTCAATTTATTGTACATTAGCTAAGCATCCACTCCGTAAAGAAGAAAGTGAACAAGTTTAAGAAATAGCATTGAGATTTACAGTCAGGAGACAAATCTGAGTCTACAGTTAGCTATTTACAATCCAACCATGCTAAGCTGAAGTTTTGTAGCTTCTAAGGTTTGATAGTATTAATAGTATTTACATTGTTCAAAACTAGTTGCAGACAAAGTTATTTTCTACAGATATTTGTTAAAATCATGAATTAGTGAGAAAGCACACTTTCTTGAAGTCTCATACCTTTGCATTAAGTTGTAAGTCTGTAGTATGAAAAAGTTCCATTATCAAACAAATTTAAGAGGGCAAGAATTGGCACTTCATTCTTATATGATCAAATTGAATTTCTCCTGTGCCTTCATTTTTAATATTATTTTCACAGGAAATCTTTTTAAAAATATTTTATTTATTATTTTTATGTTATGTGTCTTAGTGTATTGCCTGTACGTATGTAAGTACACCTGTGTCATGCAATGCCAGCAGAGGACAGAAGAAGGCGTTAGATCCCCTTCGAACTAGAGTTATAGATGGTTGTTAGCTTCTATGTGGGTGCTGGGAATTGAATGCAGGCCCTCTGCAAGCGAAGTCAGTGCTCTTAACTGCTGAGCCACCTCTCTAGCTCTTCTCAGGTAATCTTAAATTTCACGAAATTTTTAGGTTTGCTTGTCACTTCATGATTTGTTGAGACTATCCTTTCTCTTTGGTGGTAATAGTATCAGAGATTTACTTGGTTTCATAGAATTAGGTAGTTTCTAATCCTTGGTCTGAGTCAAGATATCTGTCACTTAGTTTGATCTCTTGAGTTGGAGAAATTTCTATGAGGACATTCTTGAGATGATTCAGTATTTGTACTCTTCCCTAGTTGAACTGTCCAGTCAGTGTTTGTGGCCCTGGCATTTCTGTGTCCTGGTCCCCACAGCCTTGCAAATCTGACACTTTGCTTCTGCTGCTTTCCATTATCTACCAAATTTCCAATGCGTGTTTGGTGCTCATCAGGAGGCCATTGTTGTTATGGCCTCTATGAGGCTACCTACAGGTTGGGTCTTTTGCCCAATGATATCTCTCAACAACTCTGGTATCCATCTCTACTCTAGTATCTTCATAGTTTCTGACAATATTATATCCATCTTGTCAAATGAATTTGAATGACTGTATGCAAGTCTACACATTTCCCAGCTCCCACCTATGCACTGCTCTCTCCATTTCAATAAAAAATGTTTAATCGGTGTTCTACTACCTCTGTTGTTGTTAAAAATATTTACCTCTGTTATTAGGGCTAGGAAACAATTTTAGAACTCAAGAGATCTGTGTTTATGAGTAACTCTAAGGCAGTAGTATCTAATTTATATTCTCCGTGTATTTCTGATGGGTAGATATGGAATATAGCATCAAGCAATAGTACACCATAACAAATGGATTTCCTATTTTGTATGCTCCTTATAAGAGTACCCATCCTTATTTGGCGTATCGTTAGTTATTACCTTGTTTATCACTGAATTGGATTTTACAAATTATCCTTAGTTTCATTTTTATATTCATGTACAATTTATGAAATATTTCACCTCAAATCCTCTTGGGTCTGTTTTATGTCTACTTAATAAGGCATATTTTTGAACAATTAAAGAGTTCTGTCTTAAGGTAAATTTCAAGTTAAAGTGAGAAATGAATTTCTTCTGTTTTCTAGGCAGAAGTTTCTTTGTAAGAAGTAGGTCAAGAAACATTGAACACAGAATAAATTTATCTCTGAAAAGAGCTCTTCAGCTCAGGATTGTTTAAGGATGGCCTAGAATCCATGCTTAGAATTCTCTTGAATCTCTTTTTTTCATACTTTTCTGAATTAACATTTGGACATAAAGCATGTCCTTGGAATTCCTCTTATTTTTGGCCCCATCTTCTCTACTCTATTGTCAGGTGATGAGGCTGCATCTAGCAGTCGTCTCAGGAGCAGGCACATAAATTATTCCCCAAACTAAGTCAATGTGCATTTTATCTGTTTGATTCAGTTAAATGGAGATGATGGGGTTGGCTTCAATGTATTGTCACCATTCCTGCCTCTATTTATAAAAGCATTCATAAATATAAATGTAAGTGGGCTGATTGAAAGCACACTCTTCTGTGGGAACACATGCAAAGGTGTTCTATTCCTATTGTCTGTCCTCCTCCAGCCCCCTAGTCTATTGGAAGCACCTTTCTCTGGTGATTTAGATTAGCTAGCTGTGGCTTCCCTGGAGAAGTGAGAGGAAGGAAAAGAGAGAAAGCGGCACTGTTTACCATCAAGAAGTACAGGAGTTAACCTTAATCTATTCCCTGTGCTTCTTTTACTCAAACAAATCACAAAATTCTAATCCTTCTTATAAAGTGTGTTCCTGCATTCAAGCAAGCAAACATGCCTGTGTGATAGCATTGTCCTTCAAACTAGAAAAAAGAGAGCAGATCATTCCTTGATAACCCTATCAAGTACCTACTTACTTCTTTTAGACAGGTATGCATAATACCAGAAATATTGAGCACTTTGTAGCCATTCTGAAAGGAATCATTCATATTATATTTCTTGATTTTACTAATCTGTATTATCTTAGTGACACTTTCTGGAGGATTTTAAGAAGTAGAAAACAGACCAGATGGTGCTTATAGCTGAAGGTAAAGAAACGACTTTTATTTATCTTATTTTCTTGGAGTGGGCAATTGCCCCATCAGCATTTTGTCTTGAGCAAGCTCTCCCTGTTCATTTGTTGTCCTGCATAAACCTTAATGATTCTAATGGAAACAGTGAGTCATACAGAATGACAGGATAAAATTAAGGAGAAATCTACATGAACTCATGGAATCAAATTATTGAATAGAAGAACAATTTTTAATGATCACTTTACACTGATTTTCCAGAGTCTGGTGAAAAGAAACATCATAGATGTTTAAAAGAGGTCATTTGTTAAAAATCTTTTTGAGATAGCGTCTCCCTCTATCCCCAACTAGCCTGCAACTTACTATATAGGCTAGCCTTGAGAAAATGCCACTTTTGATTTAAACATGTATGTGTTCTCTTTGGAGTTCTTGGATACTAAAGGTGTTTGCACAAGTGTAATACTCCATCCAAACCACAGAGTTCAAAGTTGAAACAGATCAAAACATTTTTTCATGAACATAACCTATAGATAACACATAATATGAATAACAGCTATAATAAGAATAGTAAAAGCATAAAAATGCAGCAGTAAAAAAATTAAAACCCAAATATCAAAAACTTAGCTAATAATCACAACCTGAATGCATTTAAAAAACATCTAACCTAAATTTATTTTCAGAAACCGAGCTTTTTCCTCCTCTACATTTCTTATATGATAAATCAGTAGTCTGTCTAA
This sequence comes from Nannospalax galili, assembly GCF_000622305.1. Taxonomy (NCBI): domain Eukaryota; kingdom Metazoa; phylum Chordata; class Mammalia; order Rodentia; family Spalacidae; genus Nannospalax; species Nannospalax galili. Next base: position 11,298,441 of record NW_008359081.1, on the reverse strand, counting down.
CTGTGATTATTAGCATTGTTTGGTTCTTCGGTTTTCAAAGGCATTCACATTTGTGTTGTGATTCAGCTTTCCCTTCTTGATAATTCATTTCCATCTACCAACTCAGAAATGATCAAAAGGAAAAGAACAACAGGGGCTTTATTAAAGGATGATATTGAAATCTATTCATGCTACTCCACAAAAGGCTACAAATTGGTATGGCTGAAATTATCTACTTCTCTTTTGTACTAGGAATAGCAATGGAATTGGAAATGATATAGTCAAATGGAAAATTTGCACAGGAATTATATATTGAAAAATATGACAAAAGAGGTGGGTCAAATCATCGTAAGCTGTTGAGAGAAATATAACTAATAATTTCTCACTTTTCATTTGGAAAAAGATTTCCAATATATTAGAAGCTCATCTTATGTTTCATTTTCTAGACATGTAGCAGAGATTTTTTACAATTAGATAGGTCTCTCTCCATGAAAATGGAAGGATGGATTCATTTATTTAAATTTATACTATGAGAGGTGTAGAGGCACAACTGATAAACTAAAGAAAGACTCTATAGTCAGAGAAACTTACACATTTGCATAACCTTGAAAAATTAACTAGCAATTTTCGCCAGGCATTTGCATTCTGTACAGTAGGGTGGGTGGGGAGAAGAATATCTTCCATGAAAACAGCCACTAATGTAAAACACACCACATATGGAATTCTTATCATAAATTATTATATTCTTGGGACACTTACTGAAGATAGAATACTTGGATACGACTATTGATAATTAATTTTTCCAAGATTAGCACCGTTATAATTGAGAATAGGAGTAATTAGCTTTGTGATTTGACAAATGAACAAACTTATTTTTTATTTATATAAGGCATTTCGGTATTGTAGCATTAATATTTTGAATTAATTATAATTTATTCTAGCATTTCATTTGATTCTTTTACAGATTCTATCAATGTGCTGAATATTGCCATCTGTTCATGCAAGTTCCCCCTTTTCCATATATCTAGATGTGTCTTCCCTTTACTTCATCACATTGTGTTATTTTAAGAATCTTCTTGTGGCGTTCCAACATCTATGTTATCTCTGATTCTGATTCTGTAGATAGCTTTATTTCTTGAAGACGGGTGTATGATGCATGCTTTTCTTTCTTATCTTTTTAAAAAGATTATTAAATATTGTATAAAGAACTATATATATATGTAAATTTTATGCCTCTTTCTTTTTAGAATTGGGATTAAGTCAGTAGAGTTATTGAGCTGGGTTTGTGTGTTATTATTGCTATATCATCCTGCAAAGCACTACAGACTTCAAACACCTCAAGAGATGGGTGGCTGCTTCTTTATGCTTAGTGGTAAAAGGATACCTATCCTCTTGTTTCATCTAGGCTTTCACTGGGTCTTGCCTATGTGTCTCTGCTTCAATGGTCACAGATACAGTGCAGGATTCTCTGGTAGAGAGGGTTTCATGCCCTCTCTCAAAAATAATGTTGAGCCAGTCTCCAGGAGACTTCTGTCTTTTCACCATCATGAATAGGATATCTGCAACTGGATCCATAACTGCTCCATTGTCATAACTATTGTTCATTGACTTAGGTGTTTTGCATCCTAGGAGAAACAGTTTTGAAAAAATGGATTTTATTTTAGGCTTATGTATCATCGAGGGAGAGGGGGGGATTTCTTCCCATTACTGGGCCTGCCCAGCTTTCTTGCAAATGACCAGTATAGGCCCATAGAGACAAATTCCAGGCAGTGGGCTTGTCTGAGTATTCACTTTAGCAGCATTGTGGACTTTTAAGAATTCATTGTAATTTAGATGTTTTCTTTCACCTGATGCTGTGCTGGCTACTTTTTCCTCCAGTATTTTGTGGTAGATAAAAATACCTCCTGGGAGGGAACTAGAATAGCTCAACTCACCTTGGCATTATGACTGCAGCTAGGTAAATGGCTCTGAAAAGTATACTTGTGAGACTGGAGAGATGGCTCAGTGACTAAGAACACTTGCTGATATCTCCAGGTGAACCAAGTTCTGTTCCTATTACCCATATTGTGAGGCTCCCAATGGCCTGTAACTCCAACGATATGAATACTTACCCCCTATGGCATACACGCACACATATACACATAAATAAAAATGAAATTGCATCTTCAAAAAGTATAATTGCTGATCTAGCTTTTGTCTGATTGGGGAGCACAATGCTAGTCTAGACCATTATATATCCTAAACAGAGGTGTAATGTTATAATCATGTAAAATCTCTTCATATTTGACTTTCTTAGGATATCCACATTGACTAAGTTATTGATTGCAACCACCATATTTTAAAAGGAAACATTGAACATGCCTATTGTTTTTTAAATTTATTGTCTAGGGGTGTGTGTGTGTGTGTGTGATGTGTGTGTATGTGTGTGTGTGTGTGTGTGTGTGTGTTACAATGTTAGTTTAATGAGTAAAAAAGCAGTACAGGTGGAGGACAGATGATGGCCTGCAGGTAATGGTTTTCTCCTTCCACCTAGTGGGTGACAGGGTTCAAACTCAAGTCATGAGACTTGGCATTAAGCACCTTTAAGTTCTGAGCCATCATGCCAGGCCTAATTATACTTCCTTACTCTTACTGAGAAAGTTGTTAGAAAAAAAATCCTTATTTTAATAATTAAATTTAATGAAAATATACTGAAGATCTTTGATCTTTGAATCATATACTGGGAGATTTGTAAAAAAACATTGGTTAAGATCAACATTTATTCTTTCTCAAAAGTTTTAATTGGGACAAAAGGTGACATAAACATTGTGTCTCTTTAGAATGTGCTTGTGAAAAAGAATATGTAATGTTAAAAATAAAGTTTGACAGATTTCCAAAGTGTTTTCAAGAGGGTAGTGTGGTTGCCTGCTGTGGCCTCTCTCTTCCGGCTATGGCCACTCTCCTGCTCTTTTAGTTCCTCCGATCAATCCTCTGGTCCGGACCCCAGGGCTGGTGAGGAGCTGCGCCAGCGTCTCTGCATTCAGGCACAGGAGACCAGGTTCAGTGACACAGATCTGTTTTATTGTAAGAAAGTACGGGCTTATATAAGGGTAACAGTCCAATCACAACACAGCAGATGGGATCCCTTATTAGCATAGCAGACTAGTATTCTTTTACACTCTAGTGGGCCAGATGCCCCATTAGAAGCAATGCGTTCCAGCGTGATAGGTATGTAAGGCAAAAGGCAAAATCAGTCACAAGATTTTCCACAACAGGGTAGAACCTGTTTCCTGGTGAAATTTGGAGAGAGGAGATTTGAGAGGTACAGAAAGTTGAGAAGAAAGGTTATTCTCAAGAGTAGAGTCACCAGAGAGGTCTGACTTCAAGGTTGAAGCTGAAACATGGAGGAAGAGGGCTAACATTTTATACCTCCTTGAAATAATTTAGAAAACTCTCAATTTTCTGATTTATAGAGATACTTTATAGCAAAATCAACAAAAATGACCAATGAGTGGTGAAGTACCTATTCACACTACGCTCTAGACCAAATGATAAGCATTAAAGAGAAAGAAACACAATGTTAATCAAGAGAAAATGAAAGTAAACATTCATGTGCTTTCTTTCTTACTTCGTTGATATTTATGGTCAATGTTTCCCATCATGTTATGTGCACAGGAACTTTTTATACTCTATGCCTTGACTAAAACTTATTTCTCAGTCCTTTTCAACTCCGCATAATGAAGCCTGTGAGATTGTTGGAGGTTTGCACTAATGCAAAGTGATACTATATAACCTATATTTAACTGTGAAAATAAAGTTAAAGTTTCAAGCATGCGTGTATATTTTC
>NW_008359081.1:11287628-11294394 GCF_000622305.1 Nannospalax galili | reverse complement strand
CTGAATGACATTATTTACAGGTTAATTTGATTATTGATATTAAATCACAAAGTTTTGTGCAATCAGTGGTTTCTGTAAAACAAGTACATCAAATGATCAAATGGGAAACATACTTCTTACGTACCAAAGACCTATGTGTATAGGAATACCCATGGTTTCCTTCATGCTTTATTTTAATGTAGGTCTCACTAAATTGAATGTTCCTTTTATTATTTACCACAGTTCCCATCACTGGCACAATCAGTATATTTTACCAAGATATCCAACAAGGCTTACAAGTGTTTCTGTGCTAATGATTTTTTTTTTTCTCATTAAGTCGGCGTCTAATGAAACTAAACAGAGGGTTCTGCTTGGATTCCTTGGTCACCCCTCTCTGTGCTGTGGATTATTGTAATTGGCATGAATTGAAAGTTCTTATTATCATTTATAGTAACCCAGAGACAACTCCAATTTGGTTTTAAATGGACCTAGGCAGACAAGGATAACTGAACACACCAAAACAGCCTCCTCTGTTTATGGCAGATAAATACCAATTAAGTGCTAGAAATGACATCGGTGCGTTGTTTTTTTTTTGTTTTTTTTTTTTTTTGTTTTTTTTTATCTGTAGTTTCAGGTTAAGAGACACTTAGTTCCCTTGAGTTGGCAGATAACGTGTTGCACAATCTTATATGAAGAAGGAACACATCTTCCCATCTAAAAGTGAGATTGAAAAATAGTACTAAATAAAATAGACTCAAGTATTACACAGAGACCTCTATTACTATATTAATTAGAACTCTTGGATACAAGTTACAAATATAAAGATTCAACTAGCTTTATTAAGTGTGGATATGTTTTGAAGGCTAAATCTATTTTAAGAATTAAAATGATTTTTAAAGAAAAATGAGGGAAAACTGTAGTTGTACCTTAGGAAACTAGAAACAGGCAAATGCAGTGTTCCAGAATTCTCTCTCATAGCTTTTTCTCTGTGGACCATCTCTCTTTCAACTGTAGATTGGCTTCTGGTGTTTATAACAACAACAAAAACAGATTTCTAGCATTTATTTATGTCTTAATTTTACATGTGATGTATTTAGGGAAGGTCTGACCCAACTCTGTCTCAAATCTGAATTCATGTTGTATTTAAAAATATAAACCTTTTTTATTTAGTATTATCTGTGTAAAGTGTGGGCGTGGATTGCTTGTATGAATGATATGGGTGGAACACACATCTCACACTGCATATGTGTGGGTCGGAGGACAAATTCGTTAAATCGTTTTCTACTCTTACATAGGTTCTGTGGATCAAACTCAGGCTTATGGAGCAAGCATGTTTACTTGCTGAGCCAGCACACTTGCCTAATACTCTGTTTTTTGTTTTATTTGTTTTGTGGCACTGGTATTAAAACCTGGGATATTTCATATGTGCTATGACCAACTTATGTCTCTGGTCCATAAGTTAGAATTTATACAGAATTTTTGAGAAGTTGAAAGCATGTACCAAAATGTATAGAAATAATTATTCACTTTGATCCATTAATTATTTATCCATTATTATTTATCCATTATTCATTAATTATTTATTCATTAATTAATTCACTTAGATCTATCTTTGGAGACTCATTCCTAAAATAATCATCTCTCTATCCACATTATATACCTTTTGCCTTCCAACCTTTAGGCCTTTGAAATATACCATTGTGTTTCTTGATGCTCTAACTTCCAGATCCTGGGATAGCTCAGTCTTTATGAGCCCATTGACCAATACTTTATGATAAATCTCTTTATCATCTATTTGTCAATCCATTTCATTGTCTTGCTATCTATCCCTGTTGTTTCATCAATGTATCTTAATTGTGAGATTATTTTAATAGCTTACATAGTAACTTTTTAAGTATCCCTCCCCCAAAATTCTGATTGACAATTTTCTTGGGGCCACAAAGCATAATAAATTTACCTATTGAAATTATGCTTTAAGAATCCTGGGGAAATTCCAGTTACCATTTTAAATGAGCAAATCAGGGTATCTAATTTCTTGTGCAATGCAGCAAAATTGAGCGAAAAAGCAAAGAAAACATCAACATGTAATGATAATGCTTTAATACCCATGCTTTTTCTAGTTTTAAAATTTAGGTAAGAATTTATTCCACAAATTCATTGATATCAGCATTTGATTAAACATTTTGACCAATAAAGCATCTTTTCTCTCCTTTATCATAAATCATACTCTAATGCATTTTATTTTTACTTTGACTTCAAAGTTAAATTACTCACGTAGTGAAAAATCTCCATTTAGACTATTTTTCATCCCTGAAGATGTTTCTTTATCTTGAAATTTTATTTCTTAATCAATGAAAACTTGTTTAGATTTAGTGCCCTAGATAACACATACCCTTTTCGTTGCCTTGTCATGTTGCTTCCCCAGTCAATACTGTTCTTCTCTTACTGGGTATTTTTTCTTCATAATAGCCTTTGCTGAATAGGTTATTTTCAGACACTGTCATACTATAGTCTGAATGTTCTTTTATCCAAGCTGTGAATTCACTGTGCCTATGCAAAAATGAGTGATTTGTTTCTTGTATGAAATGAGCTTTTTTATTTGCTGCTAGAATGATCAATTCCGCATTTGAATGATCATTTTATGACACTGGGCTCCTTTAACTTAACAAAAATATCCTTTAAAAATATGTGAGTGACTAAGGCATAAAAAGTTTGAAACAGTCACTTAAATCTTGTTGAATCTTAATTACACTACTGATGTCAATATTTGACATCAAGGGATGTCAGACAGACAGCTGTGCTATTTTCAGGAAGAAATCTGCAATAAAATTGGTTATAAAAAACTGCATGCATGTATACTTCAGCACAAGAAACTAAAAATACAGTACTTAGTCCTCAATGGTTGAATAGGAATGTTTGAGAAAAAAATGATGAAAAACTTTTGTTTACTAAGTATTTATGGAGTCCTAGCATTTTCTGGTATAGTGTAAGCCTATATAACTATTTTTTCTTAACACAAGTTATTGGATTCAAATCTCTAAGAAGAAAAGTACATTGGGGACAGAGACAAAGAGTAGAATATCTCCTAGTATAACATAGGAAAAGAGCTGAAGCAAAAGCAAAACACACACACACACACACACACACACACACACACACACCAAAAATAAAAAATAAAACCCACGTGGTATCTAATATCTGTGCTCTTGGGAAAAGTAAAACATGGACCATTAATATCCATACAAGCCATAAAAATGTTTTTGTTTTTCTAGAACAGTGCTAAAATCATGGAGTATTTTGAGACTTTTTAAAAGATTTCTTACTCCCATAATATGGACAGAAATTTTTACTTGCAAGTATAAAATGTTCATCCCATGAAGGTCAAAGACCATGAGTCACAATATAATAATAATAATAGGTGTAACTACTTATGTTTTATTAGATTGTATCTAGATCTTAAAGTTAGTGGCTCATTTAGTCCACACAGTGGTGTCTAAGAGGCTATGATTATTTGCATTTTTGATTTTTTTTTTTTTTTTGAGAGACAGTGCCTTCCTGTGGCCTTAGCTAGCCTGGAACTCACTCTGTAGAGTAGGCTGGCCTCCATCTCACATAGATTCATGTGCCTTTGTCTCCTGAGTACTGGGATTAAGGGTGTGCATGACCACACTCAGCTGAAGCTATTGTTTTTATACATATTTTACAGATTAGGAAATGAAAGAAGAGAAAACCCCTAAGTAAATCAAGAAAATTCAGCTACTAAGTTGCTGAGGCTACTTTGCATCTATATAATACGACTCCCAATCATGTCTGCTCAATAAGGATGCTTTATTACACCCCCCTCCATGGAAAAAAAAAACTACAAATGAAAAATCAGATGTTATATAGGATTTCAAGTCTGCAAAAGCATGGAAAGATTATTTCCAACCTCCTTTTGGAGTTCAGTGGAAGAAATTGAATTCCAGGTAATTAAGTGGTTAACTGATGTCCACAGAGGTAGTTTAATAGCTAGAGTTCAAGTGGACATGGTCACTCACTGTCCACAACAAAGTTCAATCAACACTCTTGATGTATTGTTTTACAGGTGAGGTCACACAAATGTCAATATGCAGCAGAGTATTAGTTTAAACCCAGGTAAACTGATTGAGATGTAGTCCCATGGCACTACTCTAACTCAAAAGACACAAGCCTTCATTGTTGGTTTTGGAAATAACCAAGGCCATTGAAGTAACCTTAAATATGGAACATTTTAATATCTTCAATGTATGAACACTTCAAATTCTGAAGATTTTATTTATAATCAGTATCTTATAATCAAGTTAATGTTTATAGCGTGCTGTAATTCATATGATTCTATGTATGATAACAATATTTTATACAAACAGAACATATAAAAAGCATATATACAATGTATATGCATATCCTTTAAAGACATATGTCTGAAATTTATATGTAAATATATAATATATAATCTTATATTTTAAAATATGACATGTATGCATATGTATATATGTATGTATTCACACATATATAACCATTCAAACTTAATACCTTGGTCACAGAGGAAAACAATGCCAATTTTTCTTAAGTTTTTTACAATGATTGCATTTTAGAATAAAATTTTTAATTTTCAAATATAAACTTAAATATAGCTTTAATTGATCAAGAGTTCTCCAAAACTTAAAGCTTCCAATATTTGTGTTGTGATAATTCTTCCGAAATTTGAGACGTGAATCCCGATTTTCACTGTAATTTCTAATTTTTGTAATATATTTATATTTTCTCTGCCAGTTCAATTAATTTGCATCTATTTGCAAATGATAAGAATAATTTTGGAGCTTTAATTTTTTTGTCATATTAATATTGACCCCAGGGACTCATGCACGGTAGGAGATGGGGCCTTTAAAAAATAATTTACAGACAGATTGTCTGTCTGACTATGCTTGATCAGATAGGCCAAGCATATATGATAGAATGCATGAAATCAGGTGTTTGTGGGGTCTATGGAGGGTGCAGATGGGGTAGGAGATCTAAATATGATTAATAGCTATTGTATGAAATGCACAAAACTCAGTGAAATATACATAAAACAAAAACACATTAATTTACACACTAACATAATTTCACCTCTATTAAAATATTTGTTAATCGAAATATAGATAGAACATATCTTTTAACAGTAAGGGAAGTAGTCTCAACATATATTAGAAAATAAGTAAATTTTTATCCAATTTTATAATATATTTCATTTAAAAAGGAAGCTTTTTAGGCATTTTGGAAGAAACTGTTAACCATTTCTCATCAGAATTAGCAACATGAGCTGAACAAAAATTGATTTTATTATTTGGGGCTTCTTTTGCTCCACCATTTGGATCCTCTGTTATCTTTGGCACCTGATTAATTCTCAATCCCATCTTTTTCTTTGATTAGTTCTCAGGAATTCTTCTGTACTCTTGGTAATTATGTTCCAAATTCTGTCCTCAATAACTATGTCCAATGTTCTTTTCGTGGCTTCAAAATTCCCCCTGTTTATGCTAGAAAAATGTTTGGCCTTTACTCTGTTTATACTTTTGGGCTTGATCTTTTATAAGCACTGACTCAAGACTTCCATATTTGGTAAAGAGAGAATGAACAATTAGTCTTCAGTTTATTTCTGCTTTAAGTGTTTTCTACATTCAATCCAAGGTTTAAATGGGCAGTCTCAGTACTGTCTTTTGCTGCCACAACAACTCATTGAATATCCATAATACCTGTTTTCTCTTCATTGTTTTCTTAATCAAATTCTGTCCATGCTAATACTTCACGACGTATAAGAAAACTATGCTTGCTTGAATGTTCTAATTGTGAATGTTACGGTGCAGAAAAAAATCAAGATAGACTATATATGTCTTCTGAATGCAATTCAAAAACAATTAATTAATTTTCAAGTTAATAATTGAGAATGATTATCTCTTTCCCAAATGAAGAAGCTAAATACAGTTCACTGAATTGTATTCTCCTGGAAACATTTATTATTTATTTCCTGTGTAAATCAATTTTATTATGATTCAATGCTCTACAACATGAGCATGTGAACAGAGCCTTTTTGAACTTACACTTCCAAAAATAGAATCAAATGGAATGAAAAAATGTTATGATTTGAGCATTGGCTCAGTCAGATATAATGGTACCTGCCTACAATAGTAACCATTTGGAAGCTGATGCATAGGAGGATTGCTGCAAGTTCAAGTCCAGCCTGGTCTCTATAGAGAGCATGAGGTTAGACAGAACTACATAGGAAGATCCTACCTCAAAAAAGCCCAAGTTCAAAACTTACATATTTTCATGCTGTCAATGCAGAGTCAAGTCATGTAACCGTGGTGACATCCATAAATTTGAAGAATAATCAACTCACATGGAGGCAGGGCTAATGAAAAGAATGAGAAAATTTGTGAGCAAGTAATTTAATTTACCAAGCTGCACAAACTCTTCCTGCAATTGAACATATGGTTAATAGTAACAATTTGCACCTGCCCTTATTTCACACTAAATCTTCCTTTTATACTACACTTGATCCTTTATACAGGATACCTCACCAAACAAAATTAAGAGGCAATTATCATCAATCTCACTTTACAGAAGTTTTCTTTTACTAAAGAGATTTGTCTCAGGCTGCATAGTTAGTACATGATTAAGGAAAGAAACTAAGTTCTAGTACGCATAAAGGTTTAATTTGCATTGTACAAAAACTCACATAATATCAAGACTACATGATGCATTCCTAATCAGCCTGTAAAGCCTGTAATCT
>NW_008359081.1:11272356-11287456 GCF_000622305.1 Nannospalax galili | reverse complement strand
GAAAAGAAAGAAAGCTTGAGGAAGCAAACAGTAGTTAAGTGAGTCTTTCAGTAGGTGATCCCCAGAATCAGATATGAAGGAACAGAGAAAGAGAGTCAGAGATGGAAAAATAGAAAAAAATATGTTTTCCAGTGAGCCATTCTTGGTTTAGAGTATCTAACTAACATCAGCTCCAAGGGACTTTATATTTGCATAGTTCTATCCCTTGTTAATTGAGAGTTATTCCTGTAAGATGTAAAGTTCTGTTTTTTTTCTGATCTTCCTTACATACTACTTTGTTTACCAAACTCATCTAGAATAAAAAGAAGTACAACGAGGTAATGTTGGTTGTGAAAAATCTTCATTATCCTTAGAGTAGGCCAAATTGATCTAGCCTTTGCCTCCCAAGTGTTCATCTTACAGGCATGCACTACTATATCAGGCATATCTTATAGTTTTGATCATAGATGTTTGTATTTACATTTGAATGAAGGAACCTGTCTTTGACCAATTATCTGATTTTAAAGCATCTCATTAATAGGACATCTTAACATGGAAGTTATGTACATTTGTCTGATTATTTTTCTTTTTATTTATGAAAAATTACTTTGCAACCCATTAAAGAGGTCTACCACACTAAATATATTTTCAATTACTTTCAGTGTAATAGCTAAATATTTTAAGAGTAAAACATATTAAGCAAAAGTGTGGAAATGGTTGAGTTAACCATTGTGCCATACTTTTCAAGTGTTTAATTTCAGCTTCAAAATTGCATTACAGAACTTTGCCTTAATTTGATATACCCTACCTAATCCTGAGTGCGTGATTATTATTTTGATAGAAATAAATGACCTTGCTCATAGCACATCACAAGAATATATTTCAAGTTTTTATATTAAGTATAGTAACTAATCTTTATTTACAACAAGTCTATACAGGTACCTTTATATTCAAACCATATACATGAAATCACTTTATAAATTGTAATGTACTACAATAATACTCATTATTCCTATTTTCCCATTTTGACTAAGATCAGATATATTCCTTTCACCCACAAGGACATGTAACTTACCCCACCACTTCATATATTCTTTCTTCCTTTTAATCACTAAGACTTAATTTTTGCATATTTATAAATGCTTAAAAACAGCACTAATCATTAACATAGCTGCCACCTATAATATTCTGGGATTTCTTATGAAACAATGCAATTTGTAGAGAACCATGGGAACTTATGATATATCAGAAAGCAAACATTTACAGGCCTTCTCTGATTTTGTTCCACTTAGTTTTAGTATTGTTACTTTGTTTTACAAACATACACATTCATTCTTCATAATTCTGTACCATGATCAGGATTCACATAATGCAGACAAAAAGAATGAGGGCCAGAGAAGTTAAGGGAAATGAAGAATTATATAACTTGCCATCATCATAGAGCTACTGAAAAGTGGAGCTGAAATTTGAAGCCAATTATTTGGTTCCGAATTGAATATACTTAGACACTAGTTTATATTCTACCTCATGTATGAGATTCTAAAGTTACAAAAGAATGAACTATTTGCACCATCTATTGAATGACACTATTTTGTCAGCTTGCATCATTTAGTAGTTTCTCTTATATTATTAAAATTCCAATTTCTTTTCTACTCTAGCATGACAGTGCTGTCTTGTTGATATTAAGTCTTGTCTCACGGAAATTTCAATGATTGTACACAAAATCTTTCTTTGATTCACATACTATTTCTTATTTATATATGTATGGCATTCTTATGAATAGGCAACTGTGATTATATAAAGCACTGGCCAGTTCATCAATTTGTTAATATAGCATAAATTTTATGATTAAGAGGCAGGATGTAAAAGGGAGCATATATTCAACATGAGTTGATATAGCTGTCCAAATAGTTTTCTGGATCAATTGACTCCCCCAATAAAAAGCAATTGTTCTACATGAGAAAAAAGCAACAATTTTGGTGGTGCCAAAGGGTTCGACACATAATCCATAGCTTTTTTGCATTGTGTTAGGAGCCATGACGGCCATGAAAGACAAAACTAAAAGGCAGTTCCGACAGAGCAAAAAATATGATTCACCCAGACAATTCAAGGCACATTTTTTTCTCTATCTCATTTTTTTTTCTTCTTCATTGCAATGAAAATAGAAATGCTTCAGTCTCGATGTCATACTTCAGGGAAGATAACAAGTTCACATCTCACGGCTAATTAGTAAATATATTAGGGAATGCATTGATAGTTAAAAGAAATTGAGAAATTAACAGTAGTTTGAGCAGAAGGATGAAGTATAAAGAGAGGCATTGGCTGAGGACTTAGTAAGTCTCTGATTCAGTTAAATAATTGATTAATCATTTAATAGTTTAACAAAACCTTGATAGGGGTGTATTTATTCTTGAGTGCATCTTGTTGCATACCAGAAGTTAGAAAGACACTATTGTTCCCCTATTTAGGTGTAGTTATGTTTAGATAGTGGTGATAATAATTTGGGATGAATAATCGAAAATATAACAAACCTATATGTATGTATGTATACAGTTACAGTGTTTATGTGAAAAACAATAGTTAAATAAGGAAAATATTAATTTATATGTTCATATCAGAAGTATTGACTCATGAATTATATCAGGAAGCAAAGAGTAATTGGGAAAATCTCATTTGATACAGATCTTAAGAATGAAAGAACTCATTCTAGGGGCTTCATTAAAACAAAGACTAAAGTAGGAAAGTGTATGGCTTATTCATGGAAGAATTTGGCTCAAATAACTAGAGGGGACCTGGTACATACAAATAAGGTAACGTGTGTGTGTGTGTGTGTGTGTGTGTGAGATTGCCAATTGGCTTGGCAGATACGATTAGAAAAAATTACTTGGGGGCTGGAGAGTTAGCTCAGTGATTAAGAGCACTGCCTGCTCTTGCAGGGGTCCTAGGTTGGATTGATTCCCAGTGCCGACATGGCAGTTAATGCCCATCTTTAACTCCAGTTCCAGGGAATCCAGTGCCTTCTTCTGACCTCTGCAGGCATTTCACACCGTGAGTGCACTTACATACATGTAGGCAATAGACTCACACACACAAAATAAGTATAACAAATAAAATATTTAAAAAAGAAAATTTACTTGGAGTCAAATTGTGATGACCATAATATGCCATTCTAAACAACCTAGCCTTTACTCTGTGGGTGAATACTTCTCAGACATTCTTAGTGATATGAGGGTTAGTCACTAGGCTTTGAATTGACAGAACCACCATTAATCAACAGGAAAAGGACAAGTGAATTTATGAGAGATGAATGATATTGTTAAGGTACTTGTAATTTATCTTTGTGGTGGTAGCAACTAAAGTTAGCTCTATGAGTTGGAAATGCACAATAATACTGACTTAGATATAATCTCTATCAATAAGTGATCGAGGTAGGGTTTGACATTTTCTTTGCTTAGAGAGAATCAACAAAGTAGGCAGAAAAATTTTTGAGATGAAGGAGAGATGGGAATGTCAATGTAAGGCATGGATGAATGACAGGCAAGTCAGGAAAAGAGAACAGGAAGTAGTTCTTGTATTAAAGGGAGAACCAGGTTAGATTGATAAATCATAAGAGCAGAAAGCATATGCACTTTTCTTAGTGATGCCATTCACTACAATTGTTTAATTTACTATATGTCTATTGACTTATGTCCCCGAAACCTTAATTTTAAACTGAGATTCCCTGTTGAACTTCAGGTTGCTATATTCAACAGACTCCTATACATTCCTTTTTTTTGTCTTAACACACTCAAACCACAGCATCTCCCAGTGCCTCCTATCTCCTTATTAACCTACAGAGTCGGACACTCATCTTCCTGGACGTCTAGGTTCCAATATGTATAACACAGATATCACTACTCTCCTTCTTTCAATTTCCTTCCACATCTAATTAATAACTAGTTCTTATCAATGATGCTTATACGCTATGTTTATGTGTGTGTATATATATATATATATATGTATACATTTCTCCACAGCACATCTATAAGTCAGTAGCCAGGCCATAATCACTTCTCGTATAAATTATAGCTATAATCTGCTCGTCAGTCTTGTTTCCAGTCTTCCCTCTCACAATTATTCTCCATAATATAAAACATATTTCCAAAATTCAAATATAGGATTCCCATTACTCTCCTTAAAATTGTCCTTGAGTCTCCATCTACCCCTAGGCACAATGAAAACGCTATTCATAAGCTAATTGGCGATTACTTCTCTTGCCTCTGGCACTTTATGCTTCTAACTCTAGGTCTTGAATGGAGCACATTCTTTCTCTCATGCTCTGAGAGTTATATTTGATCTTTCTAATATCCAGAGTTCTTTTCTATCCTCTTTGATTCTCTGCTATTAGTTGACATTCAGAGCAACACTGAGCTATTACTTCATTAAGAACCTGGACTTTTCAAGTCATTTTTCCTTTTTCAACCAATATTAACAGATAATTCTTTTTATATTTTTTTGCTGCCCCAATAGAGGAATCTTTTTATTACACATTTATGCTTATTGGAGTTGCTTTCTTGATATATGCTTATGACACAGTCATATATATGTGTGTATATATATATTTATTTATTTATTCACATATTGCTTGTGTGTAGGTAAATGCACCCCTGTTGTGCAATGCCGGCGGAGGTCAGAAGAGTCTGTCGGATCCCCTGGGACTGGAGTTATGGACAGTTGTTAGCTGCCATGTGGATGCTGGGATTCGAATTCAGGTCTTCTGCAAGAACAATCAGTGTTCTTAACCGCTGAGCCATCTCTCCAGCCTCCAGGCCTATATATTTTAAAACCAGGGAACTTATGAGTATATGTAGGGATTTCTTCCCTTCTATGTTCCCTTCTGTCATTTAGCATTAAGGAAAGTAGGTAAGATAATTATTTTTCTCATAGTTTTATTTTATTACAAGTAGGAGTCAGTGCATATCTGTTTCTTTAACTAATAAGCCTTCATAAAATTTCTATAATATTTGCTATTGCTGCTGTACAACTTACCAAACTTTTAGCATCTCAAAAAAGTATATTAATTTAGTATCAAACAGTTCTGCTGGATGAAATTCCAAAATAGATCTCTGTGGGCTTGTTGGATTCTATACTTTTTAGAAACTTTTGGGAGAATATTTCTTTCTTTGTTCAAATTTCTACACACTTCCTGCATTCCTTAGCTCCTGACCTTCTTCCCTCATCTTCAAAACAAGGAGCACCCAGCCATGTTCTTCCCGCACTGCTGCTCTCTCTGGCTGTCCCTCTAAGGCAATGCCGCATTCTGTGTAGGACCTATGTGATTACATCAGGCTCACTGGATAATTCCGGAAAATCTTCCTATCAATAGTTGGTTGATTAGTAAGTCTAATTCCATCCTAAGCCACAATTCCCCTTTGTTGTGTAGCATAATTTATTCATAGACGTTAGGGATTAGGATGTGGGCATCTTTCGGGGGGCATTATTCTGTTTACCACAGGTTAATAGAATTAATAACTACATGGAAGGAAAATGAAAGAGGTCTGAATAGTAAATCTGGCTTCATTATCTTAAAACACCTTTATTGAGCATTACCTGAAAAGTATTCTATACTAAGTGCTAGGAATACCGTATCTTGAAAATTAGAAAGGATATAATGTTATTGAGAACAAGTTTTGTAGGGTGATGAGGGGTGAAAGCTGCATTGCATTGATTTCAGAGTGAATGGCAAACAAGGAGACCTTTTTGACACTCACAGTTTTATTGTCTTTTGTGTGCAAGTTTAATTACATTAGGCTTCCTCATTATTAACTGATAACTAATGTCACCTCATGCCCTAGAAATGTAAAATCCCAAGATCAAAGGCTATTACTCAGATTTAATGGAAATCATTTTTACACCGTTTTCTATTCCAACCGTTTCCACTTCACATTGCTATTTTGCTGCATTAATAACGCGGCAAATCCATTTTCTAAACGTCCTGAGTTTGGAGCCTTCCCTCATAATGATCCAAAGTATCACATAATCATTAATCTTCTATAGTTCTCATTTCCCTTTCCCCCACATTTTTTGGTAGAAGCAGAGAATAGTCTCTGACCTCAATAGTTTTCCATATTATTTCATATTCCTTTTTAAGTGAAGTAAACTCATATCCCTTTTTACTTATTCACTATGTGAATTTCGAAACTCATCAATGTCAGCATCCCCTTCCTCCCCAAGTTTTATCTTCTTTGTGATATAAATGGTAAAGATTTCCTATTGCTATATTAACTAACAAGTATTCCAATCAAAATTGTTTTCTAGTAGAAAAATAATGACTAGACAATAAGGGTAGCAATCCGAAGAAGAGGTAAAAGTAAGAGAGAATAATTGAAGGAGGATATGATCAAAATATGTTGTATACATATGAAAATATCGCAATGAAGCCCAATAGTCAGTATAATGTAAATCAATTAACAAAACATTCCAGAATTCATTTAAAATAAACAGGACATGTTAGACACTAAAAAATGTTTTAAGAGTACAGACTATTACATCACTTCTTTGTACAATGAAGGTGATTTTTATTGCACACAGAATTGCTTATTTTCCCCTAGTTTTAAGTTCCTTCCACTGTATTACATTATCTCATAGAAGTCAAGAAGAAGTCTTATTATTGAGATCTTCCATTACCTCTTTATCAAATCCCTTTACTATTTATTCCCATACCAAGACCCTGTTCATGGATCACAGTAAAACGGCATGGGATTTTATATAAAAAGGAGTATGCATTTCTGATTTCTTAGTGTTTATTCCTTACTTGCTAATTAGCAAAATTCAGCTTTTTCTTTCATATTCTTTCTTTCTTATTTTGACACATTTTCCTAGACTCAACTTTAACATCCCCTTCTCTAAAATGCCTCCCCTGACACTCAGGTGGCTGCATATGCCCTTTTCTCTATGTTCCTATAATAGCTTTGGGAAATCCATATCCTTGCTCCTTCAAATTATTTTGTTTATTTGTGATGTTTTCTGTTAGGATGTGAACTTTGTCAAAGGCTGACTTTTGTTTATATTCTCAAAAAGTAGTGAGTACAGTGATGAGTACATAGTAAGCACTCTGGGAAAAATTGCTGTAGAAATAATTGCATAAATGTTTTAATTGTAGTGTAACAATGGTTACATGAATATCCTCATTTGATGGAAAAAGACAGTGAGGTCTAGTAATTTTAAGGTCACAATTTTACTATGTCCCTTAGTAGGAATGAAAACTAAGTCACCAGATTTAATACTTTCTCAACTTGCCTAATGCCATTTTTCCTATAGAAGCTTGTCTTTGAAAAATGAATACCACTATTTAATATATCCCACATTCACATTCCTGAAGGTTTTAGGAATATAAAAATTAATAATAAGTGAAAGGCCAATGTACTAATCTTAGAAAATATAAAAGGTATGTATATTGAATAGAAATAACTTTATAAGAAGTTATTAATTGTGAGAAGAGGTACATGTTTTATGTAAAGACTGAGAGCTAACTGTATGTGAAATTTTCCCATGGAGAAAATAAAAGAACAATTTGGTCACTTTTAGCAATTTATGAAGTAGTAGTTCCTCACTCTTTGACATCTCCAGGGAGCAGTTTTCAAGAAAAAATTTCAAAGACAGATTTTCTTTATTGCCTCATATTACTATGTTCTGGCATATTTTTATAAATAAATGGAAGACAGTTACAAAGTTCATCTCAAGAGAAAATGAGAAGAAATATTTGTTAGTTGAAACAAATGAAAAGAACATGTAATCTCTTTCCAAATAAGAGATTTCATTTTACTGTTTTTCCATTTGCTTTGCTGATGATTTCATGGTAAAATATTTTACTACAGACAATGTTTCATTAATCTACAATAATTTGTTGAAGCATTAAAATAGTCTGCATAGTGATTTATATATGTCTGATGTGTATGTCTCTCAACCTTAGAATATCTGGGCTTAAACATATGATAATTCTTAAAATTGTCAATTTGAAAGCAATATGTAACATAATACTTTAAAGTATAGATTCAAACATAAAATAATAAAGTTTTGGGTTAATAAAATAAGATAAAAATAAAAAGGGACATGAGCGCTTTGAAAAATATCTTCATTATTTAACTGAATGTAAGTAGCTTAATTCATGCCAATGAGTATTGTCTTGGA
The DNA here is from genome assembly GCF_000622305.1 of Nannospalax galili. Lineage (NCBI taxonomy): Eukaryota > Metazoa > Chordata > Mammalia > Rodentia > Spalacidae > Nannospalax > Nannospalax galili. The sequence goes on along the minus strand of NW_008359081.1, from coordinate 11,279,308 downwards.
TTTCATTTAAAAAAAGGAATCTTCTACAGCGAAGCCTATCAATTACTTGAAACTGGTAATAAATGTGTTTATATAGGCATTTATAGTAGAAAAGATTCATTGTTTTTAAATCATATAACCAAATGTGGTATATGATAAAAATATTTCAGAAAAATATTTAGGAACTAGTCATATGTACTCTCACTCCAATAACTTCTAAAGTATGTACTGCAAAACAGATACATGAGCATAAGTATTATGAAGACATAAGTACTTTGAAGGGGGTAGAAACATGCCTAAAAAGTAAGTGTATTAAACATGCTCTACTTCATTATTAATCAAAGCTATTTGCATTAATGCAAATAGCAGGTGTCTTCTCATGTCTATCCTTATAATTACCAATTACTTATAAAATAAAACCAACAAAATTCTTGTCAGCAACATATTTGACTTTGATATTATAAAACAGATTTTCAGGTGCTGTAGATATAGAATATGATGGCAGATAGCTGAAATCCAAGCACTCAGAGGTGGAGGCACAAGGAAAGGCAGTTCAAGGTTAACCCAAGATATATAGTGAGTTCAAAGCCAACCTGGGAGACACACACACACACACACACACACACACACACACACACACACAAATGATATATAGACGCTTATTATTTTATTACATACAATATCAGTACAGTGAGTATATCTAAAAAAATACACGTAGGGTGAGATGGCTTAGCAAATACAGGCACTTACTGCCAAGTTTGATGACCTGAGTTCAATCACTAGAACCCACATGGTGGAAGGAGAGAATATACTCCCAAAGGTTGTCTTCTGACCTCCACACGTGTGTTGTGGTATGAGTACAACACACACACACACACACACACACACACACACACACAAATGAAATTTAGATGCTCCTAATCTTATTCCTTCCAGTATCAGTACAATGAGTATAACTAAAAAAATCCACGTGGAAAATTTTAGCAAATGTCATTAAACTTAAGAGAATAATGACTACCAGAGTGGGGAGAGTAGGAGACAAAAGAGGGATGGGGAAAGGCGGATAAATGTGTTTAAGGTTACAGTTCATTATAGATGAAGTCATGCTGTGCTATTTTATAGGAAGGATGAGTATAACTAGTCATTCATTTCTTTATATTTTCATAAAAATGAAATTAAGGATTTTGGAAGCTTTAAAAAAAATTTTTGTTTATTTTACTGTTTGTATGAGAGTGTTTTGCCTACACCTGGTGAGTGCCCCCACATATGCAATGCCCATGGAAGTCGGAAGAAGGTATCGATTGCCTGGATGTAAGCTGCAATGTGAGTGCTGGGAACCAAACCCAGGTCCTCTACAAGAGCATCCAGTGCTCTTAACCACTCGGTCACTTCTCAAGCCCCTGGAAGTTTCTGTTGTTTTAATATGGGTTTCCTTGTGCAGGCATACACTTATGTGGGGGTGCATATGTATGTATGTGCATATGGAGGCCACAGACTGACATGCAGAATCTTCTTCGGTCATTTTCTACCTTATTTATCGAGGTATGCTCACTCACTTGAACACAGAGTTTCTTGATATGGCTAATCTAGGTAGCCAGCATACTCCTGGGATCCCTTGTACCTACTTAATCAACACTGGAATAGCATGTGAGCCACCACATCCACCTGGCATTTATGTGGGTTCAGGAGGGCTAAATTTAGGTCCTCAAGACTGCCTCCTGCATGTCGAACTGTTTATGAGCCGTCTCCCAGTCCCTGAAAAATTTCATTACAAAAATGATAAATAGTTGAAGACATAGACATGTTTACCATAATTTAAATACACACAAATATACATGTTTTAAAACTTCTACGCACACCACATTAAATATATATATAAAATTTCTCTTGAGGAAGGTGCACCTATAGCCCTTGAAAAAGGTGCACCTATAGCCTCAGAAGGGCCAGGAACTAACTGTGTAGACCAGGCTGGCCTCAATCTTATAGACAGCTACCTACTTCTGCCTCTGAAGTGCTAGGATTAAATGTCTGTGTCACCCCACCTGGTGATTTTTATGAACCAATCAAAATAAATGTAATTTGCCAGGTCTGGTGAAATGACTTTAATCTTAGCACTCAGGGGAGAGGGGCAGTCAGTTCTCTTCTAGACCAATGCCAGCCTGGTCTCTGTAGTGAGTTCCAGCCCAGCTGGGGCTACAGGGAGACTTTATCTGAAAAAAATGTAATTAAAAAAAGAAATATATTTCTATACTGTATATATAAGCACATTGACTATGCTTCAGTATGGTAGGAGCATTGTTATTTGATACAGCATATCAAACAAATCATGGAGCATCATGAGGAAGGTACAATGTGAATATCTTGCTTAATTCATATAGACATTCAAGTTGTGCATTATAAAATTCAGAAATGTTTTCATATACATTGAAGTGTGCATGTGAAAGTCTGGGTTGCACAAAATAGAGAATCTATACTCATTATTCACTTGAATGTGTGTGCATACATTCAGTTTTTTTACTCTATTTTATGCCGTTCTGTGTGGTTCACCAGGGAATTATAACATGATTAGATATCTGGTCAATATTAACATCGTGGAGTTTGATTCAGATAATCATTATCTAATTTACTACTCTTCTAGTTTTATTCATTCTGAGTTTATATGTTTTCATGTATAAATAGCAAATAGCATATGGATTAATTGAAATGATATAAGGAAAACAATCTCATGAGCAGCAAGTCATCAATTATTCTATATTTTGTAAGTGTAATTGAAATGAGTTAAAATATTTATAACATTTGCAAAAGAGATATTAAAATAAAATTTACTGCAAGCAATTCACTGCAGATCTATTTTCATTGGATGAACGGCAATAGAGTTAAAGAGGACCTCTACTGAAGATGTTTGTATGTTCAGCCTCACAGTTCTTCCTGTTCATACAGTGGATTCGTACGATTTTACATGTAATGTCAAGGCTTCTAATGCTGCTTTCAGTGCTTTTGTACATCTAATTGAAGATAAAAACACAACTCATTTTTAACCTAAGAGTCTTTGGAACTTTTTAAGTTTTTAACTTAAAAGCCTTCAAATAGCTTTCTTAAGGTTACTCAGTATGTTTTAAAACATCTGAATGTGTGCTTGTGTATTTTCATCCACTCTGTTTAGGTTCATTTCCTATTGCTGTAACAGAATTTCTGGGATTAGGTTATTTATAAGGAAGCACATTTCATTTTGACTCATGCTTCTGAAAGTTCATCACCATGGTGCAAGAACTCATTCAGCCTCTGGTGAAGGATACACAGCAGAAATGCAGAGGAGTAACAAGTGGATGAAGAAAGCAAACTGAAGTTAATTTTGTTGATCACTGTTGTGTATCTGCTTCTTAAATGTTGGGTATGATCATTGTCATATTGAATCAGTGTCATCACCAGCCTGAGATGCTCACTGCATATTAACACTCCCTCATGGAGGGAGAAGACACTCTCACTTGTTCCTTGAATCTTCTTCTCTGGATTCCTCAAAGGCTCCTGTCACTCCTCAAGTTTACATAAGTGGTAAATAATTGATAAGTCTACTACAGTGGGGCTTCCCATAAATTATGCAGGGGATTCTTCAGTGGTACAGATTATTATGAGTAGTCCATATTACAGGTGGGAATGTTACGGATGTGGCTGCCCCAAATTGCCTAAGAGATTTCTGGGAGTACAGTTGTCTTTGAGTTGCCTGTGCTTATGTAAATAGCAGAATGAACTCATCGGTACACCAATCTTGGTTTGGACAACATAGAAACCTCTTTTTCTTGGTCTCTCAGGGACCTTTTACTCCCCCAGGGGAATAGACGTTTTCTTACATCCCACACCCTGCAGCTCATAGTCATAACCTGTTTTTAATGACGAAATCTACAATTTTTGTCCAGACCTGTCTGAGCATGAATCCACTCCCATCAGCTGGAGTTAATCTATTCAGGAGTGTTCTGCATCTTGCCTCAAACACCTCCTAACAGTCCCTAGTTCTCAACCCAGTCATATGGATGAATTAAGCTCCAGAATCAGTTCTGTTGTTGATAAACTCTATTTGGTATGTAGCAGGCTCACTTAGTCTCTGGTATGTGGCAGCGCATACTCACCCTTTTGTAGGAAAAAAAAAAAGAGAATTAGCAACATAGAAACCTCTTTTTCTTGGTCTCTCAGGGACCTTTTACTCCCCCAGGGGAATAGACGTTTTCTTACATCCCACACCCTGCAGCTCATAGTCATAACCTGTTTTTAATGACGAAATCTACAATTTTTGTCCAGACCTGTCTGAGCATGAATCCACTCCCATCAGCTGGCGTTAATCTATTCAGGAGTGTTCTGCATCTTGCCTCAAACACCTCCTAACAGTCCCTAGTTCTCAACCCAGTCATATGGATGAATTAAGCTCCAGAATCAGTTCTGTTGTTGATAAACTCTATTTGGTATGTAGCAGGCTCACTTAGTCTCTGGTATGTGGCAGCGCATACTCACACTTTTGTAGGAAAAAAAAAAGAGAATTAGAAGTGCAAATAACCTCATTTACTTTTAGAAATAGGCCTATATACCACTGAAAAAGAGATGGATAGACTAGACTTTTATGACAAGTTAGATAAAATTTTATCATTTGAAATATTCTATTCAATTTTTTATTATTTTTGAATAGTATGGACTTAGAGTGATAGAGTCAAAAATGGATCTATTAATCTACCTTTATGTATTCACATTTGTCACAAAAAGACAGGCTTTCATGTTGTATATTTCTGATTTGTGTGGTACCATATGGAAAATGCTGAAATTGACCATATGTAGAGCAGCCTGTGGGAATAGCACAATTAAATAAGAAGAATGTATTTTATGAAGATGAATAAAATTTCACATCCAAGAAGATAGTTTATCCACTGCTATTTCGCCTATCAGTGAAAAAAGTCTACCTATACATTGTGATTTAAAGGTACACATCTCTTTAGTACATGAAAACATTTATTTGGGAAAATGATATGTTACAATATTTCATGTTTTAAAGAGAAATTTACTACTAAAGAAATTTACTACTAAAGTAAAAATTACTACTAAATTTACATGGAAATAAATAATGTTATATTTGAGGAATATTTTATTAATTTTCGATATAAATAAGGTATTAAATATCCAAACCTCAAATATATAGCAGATACACTACTACACTGAATATTGACTAATATTACATTTACAGTAATTTTTGGTTTGCTTATTTTGAGACAGAATCTCCCTAGCAGCTCCAGGTGACCTGGAACTAACTATGTATAACAAGCTGGTCTCAGTCTCACAGAGATGTGCCATCCTCTTTCTCCAGAGTGCTGGGATTAAAGGTGCCATCACCATGCCTAACTTACATTTACAGTAATTTGAAAACAGGTTTTGACTTTGAAAAAAAGGATTAATAATCAAAATGGGTAGTTATCCTGTCCATTTAATTCAATACTAATTACAAACTTAGGAAAACAGATAATTTCTACAAACATGACTTTTATAAATTTGTTTCTTCTTAATAATTTTCCCTTTAATCCCTGGCTTTAATCTGTGGAGATTTTTCCTTGGAGTATTTACATAAGTCAGTAAATATAATTTGCAGTTTTATTTGAATTTTTCTGATTTTTAGAAGAAAAGAGGTGTTAGAAATTTTAGATGTGTGGAATCAGCCCTCCCTTAATGCATTTACGTATTTCTCAAGTATGAGTTCTGAGTTCTTAAATTGTGTAGAAAATTAGATGCAATGGTAACTAAGCTGTATTACTGGCAATTAGAAAGTCTCTATTTTATGAAGGTCAGGCCTGTGTTAGATGCGGTTAGATGTAGTGGTTGCAAAGGACTGTAAACAAATCTTTCTTCATAATTGGTTAAAGAGTAGTGGAAAGATCCAAAAACACTTAAAAAAAATATGACCTAATAATTTCCCTTAGAGTGTCTGCTTGTTATCCTAAAATAAATGATATTTTATTTATTTAAATAAGACTATTTTTCATTACTGTTCTTATTTTTGAATAATGATGGAGCTGAGCATATCAATTATTTTCATATATAAATATATTTTACAAAGCTATCTTTCTTATTTTTATTTTATGTGTGTGAGTGCATTGATTGTATTTATGTGTTTGTGCAATGCTACAGAGATCAGAACAGGTCCCCAAATTTCCTTGGAACTGGAGTTACAGAAAGCTATTAGCCACCATGTGGGTGTCAGTGCTCTTTACCATTGAGCCATCACTCTAGGCCTTAAGATATACCTTTAAATTGAATATTCAATAACACAGTCACTCACGTACTCATGTTTAAGTTCAACTATCAGTGACTTGAACACTAACAATTAAAATAACACTAACAGATAATACTTAAAAGTTATTTTGGTTATAAAATATGAACTATATTAACTATAGCCCCTTGTTTATTTTACGTTGTAGATGAAAGAGAAGATGTTCAAAAGAAAACATTCACAAAATGGATAAATGCACAATTTTCTAAGGTAAGATTATATTGTTAAATTTCTTTTAAACTGTAACATTTGTTGAATTTTTGAAATGGACATTATAAATATTAAATATTGATTTTATTTTTTGTTGTGTATAATTCTTATTTTAGCTATTAAATCTACAAATAGTATGTTGATTTTGATCCAGGAAAAGAGCAGATCATATGATAAAAGGGAGGTTATTGAAATTTATAAATCATACATCCTTGTTTCTTCTCAATAACGTGTCTTTAATGACACGAGTCTTAAGATGATCATTACAGCCCACTTCTGTCGCATTACAATAATCCTCCACATCAGAAGCAGAAGCATTAGAAGGTATGGAAGACTTAATTATTTAAAAGTCTACCATGTTTCATTCCTCTGTATTGGGTTAAAAAACTAACAAAGTTGCATTTCATTTTATGTAGCCCCAATAACTAGAGAATATTTAAAATAATTTAAATTCATAAATCT
>NW_008359081.1:11267297-11271917 GCF_000622305.1 Nannospalax galili | reverse complement strand
TTACATTTTGTTTTCTGCAAAAACCTCATGTGACTACAATATATTTAGCCAGTTTTGAAGATTATGAAAAATAAAATATATTTTATTATTTTTTATTTTATGTGTATGAGTGTATTTCAGGCATGTATGTAAGTTCACCTGTTTCATGCAATGCCTGTGGAGGTCAGAAGAGGGCATTGGATTTCCTGGAACTGGAGTTACAGACCGTTGTTAGCTGCCATGTGGGTACTGGGAATTGAACCTGGGTTTTCCACAAGAGCAGCCCATGCCCTTAACCACTAAGCCACCTCTCCAGTACCACGATTATGGAGATTAAGAGAGAGCTAGGTGACGCAGAAAATTAAGCATAATTATGCAATGTAAATTGTATATGTATATATTTATATGTACATATATGTGTAATTTGGCACTTTATTGTATCACTACAGGAATTTCAACAGAAATCTAACCTTGTAGCCTACACAAAATTAGTTCAAGTGAATTATCTGATCTTAAAGAACATGCAAGGTCATTTGTATGATGCTAACTGGAAAATGGAGTAGAACTCTGTGTGTGTGTGTGTGTGTGTGTGTGTGTGTATGTGATCTGAGCAGATAATTGTGATGCTTAGTGGGTTAGAAGAAAGTCTTCCTTAATAAAGGGCTAAAATGTGAACTCATTGAAGGAAGGAATATGCATTTTATTTGTAATTTTGTTATTCCTTGCCAGTTTACTAGATGAATGACAAATATGATTGGATAATAGTAGAGAAAAGTAATTCTTCGTTAAGTTTTAAAACAGAAGAAGAGTTCAACTTGGAAAAAAAATGTGTTATAGAGCACTTTGAAAAAAAAGAGCAATGTAAATTATCTGCATGTGTCTTAAATGAGACATGATTTTTCTTAGATGTTATTCCTGTTTTTTCTTTATCTGCATAATTTTATGTGTGGAATGAGATAAAGTATTGGGACAAATGTTCTTGGTCATATATCATTATGGGTGACTGTTACACACTCAAACCCATCAAAGATCTTATGTCTTTCTCTTTAATTTCATCTAGTAAAGATGAATGGACAAAACACTAATTGTATCAAACCTGCCTCAAAATAAGTGGCATAACAAGGAAACAAATCTATACAACAATATCCATTGTAATATTTCTAAATATTAAAACATCAATGCAAAAGAAATAGCTGCACACATACATATATAACAACGCAATGCATATGGGTTCAGGTTTATCAGTGCAACATGCACACATATTGATAGCATATTGGTAAATTATATAGTCATAGGAAATTAGTTCCCTGTTACTTTGTAAAATCAAAGGCAGGATGTTTTAAGTAAATAAATGTGATTAAATATATCCTTATCATTTTGGTGTCTTTGCAGTAAATCCAACTCATTTTTCACATTCTCAGCAACATTTTAAAGGAAGTCTTATCTCTTTTTCTAAGTAACTCTTCTATTAACCTCCATTTTTAAAAATTTCTACTAGAAAGTAATTTATCACATCCATTCTATGTAGATAAGAAAACAATATTTATCTCAACACAAACACAAAACCATTTTAAGATAAGAATAATTCAAGGTAAATATTCTTTCCATGTAATTTGTAGATGTAGATATGCTATAATCCTAAAGAATTGCCTAGTGTTCACTCATGACAAATATAATTCACATTATAAAAACTTGGTTATTCACCCAGACTTGTTAGAAGAAAGCACAATTTTGAAATCATGACCAGATACAATTTTGCCACCAAATACGTTTTATGCGTGGGTCTGAGGGAAAAAAATTTCTATGAACAAAAAATGTTTCATAGTAAACCACTTGGAAGATAACGAATAAACCATTTCCCAGTGACTTACGTGATGAGTTTGATCCTTCACTGGAGTTAATGACTATTATTATTTCCGTTTTCTAGTTCATTTTTCTCTTTGATTTTACGAAGATATTATGCAGCATAAACTTGGAATGTGTAATTACCTTTGTACATGATCACACATTTCTTTATTGACAGAGCACATGCATACACTAAAAATCCAGGGGTAATCCTCTCGTGATAACAATATCATAAACTAACATCAACTGGTCCAGTACAGTTGCTTTAAAAAGCCTTCGTGATTTACATTCCATCCAGTATCCTGAGCATGACCTAACGCAAATTAACATTGAAATTGTGAATCTGGAGACGGTAAGATGACTCATCAAGTAAAGGCACTTGATGCCTAAAGGTGCAAGCTTGACCACCTGAGTTCAATCTTCAGAACCCATGTCAAGGTGGAAGGAAACAACGGATTCCACAAAGTTGTCTTCTGAATTTCACCTTCATTACATGGCCCCATACCACAAAAAAATTTTCTTTTTCTTTTTAACTAAAATTATGAATCTGTCAAACAGTTTTCTTCACACCACTTTGTATGGTATGGAGAAATGTTATGCACATTAACGATTTTTTCAAAGGAAAGTAAAACATAAAATTATGCTTTCTGAAGCATATCTTCCTTAAATGTACGCACATATTGTTAATAAAGCATATATTGAAATGACATCGTAGGGGCTGGAGAAATGATTCAGCATTTAAGAGCCCAAGTTGCTCTTACAAAAGACCTTGGTTCTATTCCCAGCATCCACATGGCAGCTAACAACCATCCCTAATTCCAGATCGAGGGATCCAGTGCTGTCTTTTGGCCTCCACGTGCATAGCACACAAGTGGTGTACTTACATAAATGCAAGAAAAATACACATACTTGTAGTAAACAATAAACTCCAAATAGTTTAAAGGAAATTTTAAATGATAAAACAAAAATTATCATTTTCCGAGTTGAAAAAAATTTGCACTTATGTGGTTTATTTACTGATTCTCTCCTCCCTATTTGTTTTTTCCCAGTGCTGCCAGCTAACCCTCTTGAGAACATGACATTTAAGTTGCAATCATTGTCTTCCTAACTTCGTAATTTTGTCACACTACTGAAAACATAACGAGTTTTAATCCTACATCATAGGCAGTGGTGTATGTTATTTACTTATGCTTCCAAATACTCTCTACACCAACTAATAACACCTCCTAGAATCGGGCAGCATTTTTCACTCTTCTCCTTGCTTCCGTCCCCAACAGATTTCCAGCTAAATATTATCCTGGCTTCCTTTCTCCTCAGAGCAAATATGCTTAAGGGCACATTATATCCTGCTTTGGAGCAAAGGGTTTTAAAATGACAGAGCATTCTGTCTTTTGCTATCTATCCTCTACAACCACTGACCTAATGAGATAAATACTATGGTTTTGATAGTAGTTACTCCTACACAATGTTGCTTTATTTATTAGAAACAGAAGGTATAGAATACACATAATAACCTCAACTTTAATTCACATTCGAATGTTTAATTATGCTAAGATACAAATATTGTTCAAGAAGTGTTTTTTATAATAGTATTTATTATTTTTATTTTATGTGTATGAATGTATTGCCTGCATGTATATGAGTGCACCCATGTCATACAATGCTGTGGAGGTCAGAAAAGGGCATCGGATTCCCCTGGAACTGGAGTTAAGGATGGTTCATAGCCGCCATGTGGGTGCTAGGAATCGAACCCGAGTCCTTTGTAAAAGCAGTCAGTTATCTTAACCGCTGAGCCATCTCTCCAGCCCCAAAGAAGTGTTTTTAATTATTTGTGATTGATTTCTAAGAGGTGGTTATTATTTTTACATGCTAGTGTTTGGTGAGTGTGGTAATGTAATATTCAGTAAAATAACTTTCAACAAATATGTTTGCTGTAAATATTACTTTTTTATTTCTATTAGTCATCAAATTATGGAAGATAATTTGATTATTAATTTAAAATAAGTTTGTAAGAAATACAAAATATTGCTTTAACATGCATGTAGCTGCCACAACTTCTACACTTACTGTTATGGCCACTTTTAGAATGGTGTATCTGTGTTTGGAATCAAGATACTTATGTGAGATACTTTAAATTGCTGAGAACTATTCCCTTGAGTATTTTCCTGAATCTCATCTTTGCAAAGTATACAATAAACAAAGGATATGATTCTGTTAGTGAAAGGAAAATGGGATTTTGATAGGTGTTACAGTTTTCATTGAGAGGCTATTTGTGTATGAAGCAGATTTTTCTTAGAAATATTTTGTTCTTTATCAAATCATTGTGTGCATGATGTCAATACCTCCAGTTAATTTTTGCTTTCTATGCTACTGATCTCTGAAATACTTTGAGAGAAAATTGAAGTTGTCAGTTGTTGTACCTGTATAGTATGGAGTGGTCTCAGGGGTAAGCCTATTTAACTTGCAAATGCAAATATTTAAAAATTAGCATAATTGTTTGCAGCAAAATAAAAAAAAAATAGCTGATGAGAACATGCACTTTACCTTCCTTATTCTTCCTTATTCTGTTTTGGGGCTCTGCATAGATTTCGAACAGAAAAATACAAATTTGATGCTGGTGGAGATGGCTCAGTGGGCAAAAGTGATTGGTGTGAATCATAATGACCTGAGCTCAATCCATGATCCACACATGAATAAAAGGAAGGAATAAACTTTTGTAAATTGTCGGTGACCTGTATACATTTGTGAGCACACATAATTCTACTCACACATATATACATGCAGTCACACACATGC
>NW_008359081.1:11266730-11267202 GCF_000622305.1 Nannospalax galili | reverse complement strand
AGTACCATCCCACCAGAGACATACTGATGTTTAAAAAATCCTTCTTTTTGAGAATTGACTACACACTTAGCATAGTATCCTCCACTGATAATGGTATAATGGAACATAATCTTTCTTACCTAAGAGGTTATCATTTGCAGTAGTAGGTAATTCTATAATGAAGTAATTAAAATAATATGTACCTTTAAAAATATTAGGAGTACTGTGGGAATACACAAGAATTACTTGGAAAAGAGACAATTTGGGGAACTGAAATGGTCTGTAATTTGCTACTGTCCATGCAGAAGCCATTTCAAGATAGATGAAGGCAGGTGGAATAGGATATAGAAATACAGAATGATTAAAAATGATTAAAATGATTAAAAATGATTAAAAATGTTGGATTTTCAGGTACATGAAATTAAGGAGGTCTGAGTAATTATACTATGGTGGGCTTCTTGGGCTAACAATTAGATATTATTTACAATTTGTT
>NW_008359081.1:11266002-11266522 GCF_000622305.1 Nannospalax galili | reverse complement strand
TTCTTTACCTATCTTCTATCTAATCATGGAAAGCAAAATAACTTGAAAAATTATATATACGTATACACAATCAAGTGTTAATATAATATATAATATGTATTATCAGTTAGCTATAGCAATTCAAGGTGTGCAATATAACAAGTGTCTTACAGCACGTAAATATGAAACAACTCAAGTTAATACCAACCCGCTTGGATTACTGAGTCTATTTACCATAAAATGCACCCCAACTCAAAGCACATGTACGGATTCTCAGCTGGAAAAGAAAAGGAAAAAAAAAGAAAGAAAAAAAAGCCATTCCTGTTTGAGAATTCTTTAGTTTCTTCAATGAAGTTTCCTCAAACATGTTCCTTTACAAATCTGATTAACTAAAAGATGTTTTATGGTTATGGTTTCCAAAGAATGGTTCTTGGACATACAACATCAAAATCTCCATCTTGTCCTGGACATAAGTTGGAAACTCTCTGAGCTCCAGGATTCCATAATAATAAGTTATTCTTCAGATGACTCATAGGTTGCA
>NW_008359081.1:11259370-11265873 GCF_000622305.1 Nannospalax galili | reverse complement strand
GAATATTAAATTTACCAGGAGAAACTTCCCTTACAATGCCTTCTATCTAGAGGGAAGATTTGTATAGCTTTTGTACCAAAAAGACAGAGTATGGTTTGAAGAATGGCTGTATTTGTTTTTATCCTAATTTCAAGTAGATTTCACTTCCCTATTTATACAGAGAAAAGCAAGAGTAAAAGCAGACAAAGACTGATCAGTATATAAACAATTCTTTTAATTATTGTCCAGAATTGTGGCCTTTGGGGGAAGGCTATTAGACAAGTGAGTGATGTCATTCCTTTGTTTATTATTAGCTATCAATAACTGTTTCCTTCCTTGACTTGTTTCACTTTTTAAAAAATGTTGGAGGGGAGGGAGTGGGCATGGATTTGATCAAAACACCTTATATGCATGTATGAAATTCTCAATGAAGTTTTTGTAAAAAAATATCAATTTTCAAAATCTGTATGTTTTGTGAATGGTATATTTTATAACTAGTGACTTGTATGTATTATGTAAGAAGGAAAATGCATATTTTAAATGCATATAAAGTTGTTATCCTTCATAAATGATCATATATGTTTAAGAAAATATGCTTTGACAGAAATGTGCTTAAACTTTGTAATATCATGGAATGTACTGAGTGCATACAACATGTTAGGTGTTCTAAAGTAATTTCAATATTTTTGTTACTTGAGAATTTCATAGATGCGTAAAATGTGTTTTGAACAAAACCACACCCCATTCCTTCCTCTAAAATTCCTCTTTTACCCCTACCTGTTACATCCTAATTTCATGTGTTAACTCACCCAGTTCACATTGTCCTGTCAGTATGTGCATGGGTATAGGTTCATATACTTGATCATGGACAGATAATGTAACAATAAGAGACAAAAATCCCCAAAATGTCTTAAATGTAATTATAAGACACTGTGAATTATGTGAACCAAAGAAGAAAACACTCATCTCTTGCAAATTATCTGTATGTTTGTCAACTTATCTTTATTCTCCACAATCAGAATATGGATAGACATTTTGGATAGTGATGAGGCCTAAGAGGAAAGACAAATGAAGATAAAAGTAGAATAAAAATAGAACAGAAATAGAACAGACCACTAATATTGCAAGAAATGGCTTACTACCTTTGTATAGTAGGTTCTGGGAAGGGCGAAGAGAATTTTTAAAAAAATATTTTATTTACTATTTTTTTATGTGTATGCCTGTATTGCTTGCATGTAGGTAAGTGCACTCCTGTTGTGCAATGAAAGTCCGTGGAGGACAGAAGAGGCTGTTGGAACCCCTAGAACTGGAGTTACGGACAGTTGTTAGCTGGGATCTGAACCGGGGTCTTCTGCAAGAACAGCCAGTCTTCTTAACCGCTAGGCCATCTCTCCACCCCTCCACCCCTCCACCCCCAAGAGAATTGCTTTTTTTTTTTTTTTTTAAGAAGCCTAAATTGAGTTCAGAGAGTGAATCTTGGACATGTCTTGTTGAACATTGTTCCATGTGAAAGGAAGAACAAGAACAAAATTCCCAAAGAGAGAAAAGGGGTCAGGGTAGCCAGAGCAGAGTGACTTGGTGAAACGCATAGGCCATACATACAGCTGAAGTGAGATATTAAAAATGAATACAGAGCAGCCTTATTGAATCTTCACATTATGGGAGGTTAGGAGATTCTTGAGAGTTTGCAGCAGTAGTCAGAAACGATGCAAGTTAGAACATAACACATAGAAGTAAAGATAAAAGTTAAAGGGTGTTCAGTAATTAAGGCAGGAGGTTTGAGCAGCTGGGATTAGGTTGTTATCAATGGACCTGGGGGTAAATGACCATATTTTCAATACTTTTTGAAATTAGAAACAATAATATTTGTTAATTGACTTGTTATATAGATTGAACTGAAGAAAAATTAGTTTTAGCTTGAGCAAAAGTAGGATAAGATGAGAACTTAATGGGAAAAATGATGAATATTAGAGAAGTAGGATTATTGTGAAGTACAGATGAATTTTCCATGAGAAATCATTGAAGATAATTTTATGCAGCATGCTTTTATTGTAGGAGTATTTATTTGCAACTCAAACAACTTAGCATCTAAACAAAAACAAGCTTACTTCCACTTTGAAAACCAAATAATGAGAGATGATACCAGTACCCCTTTCATTGTATGTGAATGTATGTATAACCATTAAAGGTGCACTGGCGTTGATGTGATGTTTGCTTCAATTGCAGTCTTCTATGGTAAATGTCCATAATTCAGCAGTGACAAGATAAATTTACATGTAATTTCCCCCTTCAGAGTAGTTACTATGTGAAGATTTTGTCAATTACATTGTAATTGGTATTTACATAACTGTTATGCCTATGGAGTACCTTAAAGTCTGAAACTTGGAATCGCTGCATACCATGCATAAAGTGTATTTTCTAGTGTATTGTAATGCTCATATCAAATGGAAGAAAGAAAGAAGGAAGGAAGAGCAAGAGGGAGCCAAGGAGAAATAAAAAAGAAACTGACTTTGCCATTATTTCCGTAGTATTGTCTGTCAATCCTTTTCTCCTTCTATCATGCCAACAAACATGATTTCTTCCAAGAATCTAAGAGTGGGCTTAATGCTTATAAGTCACTTGGAAATTTCCAAATATGCCTTTGCAACATGGGGTTCAAGATCTATTTTTCCTCAACATAACCACCGCAGGATAAAGTATTCAATGAAACTACGAAGTGGAAAGTAGAAATAAACTGTATATGCTAAAAATAAAATAATTGGGGGAAAAGGAAACAACTTATTCTGATTCGTTGAGGAAAGGCATTGTCTCAGGGCACTGGGCAGATTTGGATGTATTGAGTCAGAAACCGAAAAGAGGGAGGCGTGTTTGGGGGTTTTGATCTCTATGGTTTTGAAAATTTACATGTTGAGTTTGATGTGATTATAAGACAGACAGGGAATAAGTATGAGGAGCAGACACTTGAGTTAGAAACCTGTGTTTGATTTCCAAATGTCTTAGTGTGTGTAAATGCAAATAAATAATAAAAATTTTGTAAGCCTTAACTTCCCCTTCAAATATTTATTTACAATATTAAAAGATGTTCTTCTTGCAGACCACGTAAAATTCTCTCTAGCACATGGTAAACATTCAATTAGTGTTGGTTATTATTTTTATGAGGGCAAAAGTAATAGAAATCCTGAGAGGAGTGTTTGAGGCTGATTTTTCTCTTTCTCTTTTTTATTATGCTGAGTGGGTTTTGAGAGCTCATAGATATAAGTTAACTAATGTTTTGCTTAAAGGTATATGGGAATTGGCTTGATTTTAGCAAGTAATATGTAGAAAACAATGTCTACAAGGTTGGAAAACACAGATTTGTGATTGTGTTTACTAGTTTTAGTAGTACACAATTTTTAAAACAGGAAACGGCGAGGGAGGCACATTAGTTGAAGCACATGATCAAAGGGCAGTGTTAGGGAATAAAAATATTTACAGAGCTGGTCAAAGGAAAGTGAGAAAGAAGGAGAGATCACTATACAGATCCTTAAGAAGACAAAGATGTTTATGATAATCTGAGGTCAAACAAGTTAAAAATTAGACAATGACTCAAGCCTGTTGCTGGAACTCCTAGAATGCTGGCTTTAGGGCATGATAGGCAGCTACTTTCCTAAAACTTCTCTTTTAATATTTTCCATGTTCAATTCCTGGCACTCTAGAACCTGTGCCATTATTCTTGGTAAAACATCTCTTTTGGTTTGCTAAGCATTGCTCAATGTGAGTCATTTTTAGAGATATATACAGATATGATGTAAAATATTTTTATTCTATTATTATTTGATTGCCTTAGGAAACTGCCACATTTTGTTCTAAAGTGGTTGAATCGATTTTTCTTCCTAATACCAACAAAACAGAATTTTATTAGTTCAAATCCTTGCCAGTGTTTGATGTTGTCAGTGTTCCAGATGCGGAACATTTAACAGACATGTGATGGTATCATGTTTTAATTTCATTTTCCTGATTGTGTAGGATATGAAATATCTTTTCATGTGTTTGTTTATCTATATCTTTTACCTGTTTATATCTTCTCTATTAAGAGTTCTGTTAGGATCTTTGGTACATTTTTGTGTTATTCTCATTTGGTTGAATTTTAAGAATTGTCTTTTTATAAATGTGCTCAGGATTACATAGCTTGTCTTTTAAATTTCTGAACATATTTTGTATAAAAGAAATTTTTAGTTTTCATGAAATCCAACTTTTATATCAGAAACCAAATTACCAAATCCAAGAATATCTCCTACATTCTGTTCTCAAAGTTGTTACATGTGGATATATAGTGGGCAAGATCTAGACAGGCAGAAACAAGGTATATGAGAGAGCTTTCATTGCTTCACATAATTACCATTGCTGATAAGGGCCACCACAATCCATCTGCAGGCCAGAAATTCTGAGATATTAGCGTGGCTCAGTTCAGTTCCAAAGGCTTCCAGCATCTGGGTATAATTCTCAGATCAAGACCAAAAACCAGATAACCCAGAAGGTCATTGGTATAAGTCCTTCAGTCCAGTAGCCCGATAGCCTGAAGTTCTGATCTTTAAAGCAGGAGCAGAAGAGTTTATTCCAGATCCCGAGAAAGGTCAATTAGGTGTCTGTATATGTTCTCTTTTGGTTCCCAGTTGATTGGATTTGACTCAGTCAGATTGAGGGTGGGTTTTCACACCTTGATCCATTCAGACTCACAAACTAATCATTTTACAAAAGGTTGAATCTAAGTGTTCCTTAGCTTTGTTAATTTTGCACCTGAAATTCACCATCACAAGTTCTGTGATATATTTTGAGTTAATTTTTGTAAAATGTGCTAAGTCTGCATCTAGATTAATTAAGAGAGAGACCACACTTTTGCAAAATGTGCATTTTCTTTTTGAATAAGTCTCTCCAGTTATTACAGCAAAGTATTTTGAAAAGGCTGCCTTTGCTCCAGTTTGATGCTGCTATTCTTTTGTCAAAGATAAGTTGACTGTGTAGGCTTCTTCCTTCCTTCCTTTAATATATAGTTCTTTCTTTTTCTATTGAGATGTTAAAATTTCATGCAACATTTCCTACTCAAATCCAGATCCCCCTCCCCAATCCATGCCTCCCCCTATCTCCCCACCGAACCCTATGCACTCTGCCATATATGCTGAGTCCTAGTCACTCAAGTGTTTGTACCCAAATGTCCTTCAGTGTAAATGTGTCCACTCTAGTCTAGTCAGCTGCCCATCCAGGGGTTGTATGTAAGTCATACTCTCCCTCACCCAACAGCAAGCAATCTCAAATAGTTCACAATCAAGTGCTGGCCCACCATGTGTTTCTCACCTCCCCTTTGGACCCTTGTTTAATTGATCTGACGTGGGTCCTATATTCGATGCCACTGCTACCATAGGCTCACATGAGCAAGTATCCAGGGCCTGGAAGCCTCCACCTCCCAATGTTTATGAACCAGCCCTGCTTCTTACAAACTTTCTGCCTCCTCTTGGCAATGGTCCCTGAGCTGTGGGTGGGTGAGTGAGGTTCCACATAGGTGTCCCATCCTACACTCTACAATCTCTTATTCTCCAAAACTTGGCCAGCTTTGGCTGTCTGTGTCATCACACTCTGAGGTATATGGAAGCCTCAGTGCTGAGAGTTGAGGGGTGCATAAGCCCTATCTCTACCCTTTATTCCATTTTTTATTGAATTTTTCTTTATTTCATATAATACACCTAATCGTATTTACAACCCACCTCTATCTGTACCCCCCATAGCCTGCCTACCAAATTGTACACATTCTGTCATATATGTTAAGGCCTGCTCAGTCAAGTTTGTGTACTCAGATGTCCCTCCGTGAGTTCATCCACTACAGCCTGGTCAGCCTATCTAACATTACTCCCTTAAAGAAGATCAACATTCCCTCACCATTTCCCTCACAATTGGTAGTGATCAGCTACCAATAGTCCTTTGGCTAAGATTCTGACCTCCTGCCCATTTCCCCAGCTCCATGCTGGTTTTTGTCTGAGTTTGCATGGGTCTTATGCATGCTGAAACTTTTGCTGCAAGTTCTGAGAAGCCTGGGGTACTCTGTTTCCTTATCAGTCATGCTCCACCCCTGAGCAAAATGTAGGTTTTATCGTTCTTTTTTCTTACTCTACTATCTGGGACTTCAAGTATAAGGTTGAAAATGTGGTGAAAGAGAACATCGGTGCCTTCTTCCTGAATCTTAATAGGTATGCATCTGTTTTTCACCATTATATAGGATATCAACTCCAGAGTATTCTGCTTGAATTTTGTATATTCATCATCTTATTTGCAATGATGTAGTCCCTTCATCTACTTTTTACAGATTTTTTTAGACTTTTAAATTATTTATAACATTCTCTTTAGTAATATTCTGTGGCATGAGTAAACCACAGATTTGTTCATTCATTTACTAGTTAATGAAAAGTTGAGTTATTTCTACTTTAGAGTAACTCCAAATAAAAACTGCACTAAAAATTCATATTCAAATATTAGAGTAAAATTGTTCTCACCCC
>NW_008359081.1:11221790-11259093 GCF_000622305.1 Nannospalax galili | reverse complement strand
CCCCCTTTTTGCTTGCTTTCTTCATTAATTAAGCTTGTTCTTTGACTATTTCTTTTTTGGTGTTTTATTTCTTATTTTTATTTTATGTGTATGAGTGTATTGCCTGCATGTGTGGTAGTGCACCCATGTAGTGAGATGCCCATGTTGGTCGGAAGAGGGTTTTGGATTCCCTGGACCTGGAAGTATGAATGTTTGTCAGGTGCCATGTGGGTGCTGGGAATCAAACCTGGGTCCTCTGCAAAAGCAGCTAGTACTGTTAACCACTGAGCCATTTCTCCAACCCTCTTTGACTGTTACATGTATATACTGCAGTGTGATTAGTCTCTCCTACCTTTTCTATTCTCCTTCTTTTCACCTGGACTCCTCACTAGAAGTCCCTTTCCCAGTTTCCCATCTTTTTTATATATTTGGTGACTCATAGAGTTTGACTAGGGCTATCCGAGTGTTTTAATTTTAATTCTCTACCAAGCCATTTTGCTTCTTGTAATGAATACATTTTCTCAGTTTTTTTCTTTATTATCTATATTATTTCTGCTATTTTCAGGAACTGTTTTCATTTTCTAACTTACTCTTCAAATTATCTAGTAATCCAGGCATTTTGTGTACATTTATCTGTGAAGTCTTATTTGATGACAGAATGAAAGGACCTTCCCTGATTTGAAAAATAACAAATATAAATGGGAAGGATGGGTTACTTTCATTAACATTTTACACTTTGCATGTATAATTCAGCCTAATAATTGTATCATTGAATAAAGACACATAAAATATATTCACACTAAGGATGTTAAAGACTATTAGTGATCTGGTTTTGTATGCCTTTACTTAACATTGTGTGGAACATACTAGACATCATAGCCAAGAGAAGTATAGTAAGTTTGGGGAAGATAATTGCAGGCAGCAGTAGCAGTATCCCAATCTGCAGATATGACTATTTGCCTAATAGCACCAAAATAAACCATAACATTAAAAAATAATATGCTTTTCTGGAGAGATAACTAAGCCATTAAGTGAACTGATTGTTCTTGAAGAGGACCCTGGTTTTGTTCCCAGCATCTGTATTTTGGCTAATGACCATCCATAACTTCAGTTCCAGTAGATATGACTCCCTCTTCTGGCTTCCACGGGCATTGCATACAAAGGTGTATTGCTATACATGCATGCATAGCACTCATACACAAATAATAAAAATAAACTAAAAAATTAAAATACATACACCAGCAGAAATTAATACCAATATAACAAATAAATTATTAGAACATAAAATTTCACATGCCAAATCAAGTAACCTCATTCATATAAATTATAATGTGTTTGACGATACTAAAGTGGGAACATACCCATAAACAACAGAAATAAAACTCAAATGCAGTGGGAATTTTTGTTTTCTCTATAGGTGCATATGTGTGTACTATATATGTGTACATGTTTATATGTGTTCAAGTGTGTGACAGTGGGTGTGCCGGCATGTATGTGCATGTGTACTTGAAAGCCATAAGTCAAAACTGGTTTCTTCCTGTATAAGTTTCTACTTTATTTTCATAGAACCAGGATCTCTCAGTGAACTCAAAGTCCAGGGACTTAGCTAGACTGGTTGAAAATGAGCGTTAGGTATCTTTCTGTCTCTAAACACCCCTTCCCCATCCCTACTTACAAGTGCTAAGTTTACAGATGTTTGCCACTACTCCTACATTTTATGTGGATGTTGGAAATTTTAACTTAGATCTCATGATTGCGTGACAGACAGACATTTTATTAACTGAGATTTCTGTTCAAATCCAACAAAAATTTTCCAATTCCTATGTTCATAATTTTTCTCAAAGACTGAAAGGTACATCAAAGGGAAAAATATAACTTTTTCCAAAAAAGTATGGTGTTATACTGTAAAGTCAATATTTTTTAAGTTAATGTATAGGTTAAATGGCTGAAGATTTAGAAAGAGGATGTAAAATATTTTTAAGAAACTTTTATATAAAGAGAACAATACACAATTATATAAAAATCTCCCGTATCAGAAATCAGAATTGTTACAGTTATTTAGCCAAGCTAGAAAGTAACTAAGTTATAAAAATAACTATGACAAGCTAGTTATTGGAACACTTTGCTTTATTTTAATTTGAATATGTTGGATAATTTCATTAGGCTTCCAATACACACATGGAATTAATGTTATAAAGAAAAGAACTTGTTGAACTTAAGAAAAGTATTGTCTAACTTTAAAAAGCAAATGGGAACAATTTGTAAAATCATCTATGTTGTCTCTATAAAATAAACATGTACAACTTGGACTGACTAACCTCCTAGAATTCTAAAGTGAAAGAGGGGATGGTTAATGAGTCTTCTCCAATATTTTCAACAGAAAAAAATCATGACGTTATTAAGAAAAAGGCTGACCTAAACTGCTCCTACAGTGTGTTTCTTTGTTTTGGAACATTGACCAGTTCCTGAAGCCCAGGCAGGTCATGTTCACTGTCGAAATGCCTTTAATTCAAAGCTCTTTAATTCAAATAATGAAACACCAGAGATCCACAGCTCTTTAATTCAAAGAATGAGACACAAGAGATACTTAAAAAATGCTCATTTAAAAAAAAAAAAAACACGTAAAACATTGATTCCGTGGTACTTAAAATCATTGCTCAGAAAGTCACACGATAGCCATTCCTGTTTCTTGTCCTTGAAGGGATTGTAATCTGAGCACATAAATAAAACGGTTTGTCATAAATTTCATTTCCTATATCAGGTAGCTTCTTGTCACCTTCATCATGAAATCACGTGTCCAGCCCATTACTTATAAAAAGGGATTATTAGACGCGTGCCTGCCACACAGTAGGTTTCCAATAAATATTGTTGAGTAATTAATGAATTATGGAGTGAATAGGGAACGGATTACATCAGAGTTACCTGGCAATACTCTAAAGTTCCAAGCATTATATAACATAAATATAATAAAAGCAAATTATATAATTTTTCAATTTCTAGTAAATATATTTAAAGTGTACATTGAAACAGTTAAATTATTTCAGTAACACATTTAATTTAACCAAATATAGAAATCACAATATCTCTTCAAACTGTTATGAATATATTATTTAAGAGACCTTTTACGTCATTTGTTGTACTACATATATGGAATCTATTGTGCTTTTACACTTACTACACATTTCAGACTCTTGAAAGAGTCGATATTTTAAAATATTTTATTATTTTTATTTTATGTGTATGAATATATTGCCTGCTTAAATGTCAGTACGCCCATGTTGTCCAATGCCCGCGCCATCAGAAAAGGGCATCAGATCGCCCAGAACTGGAGCTACAGATGGTTGTTAGCCACCGTGGGGGTGCTAGGAACCAAAGCCAGGTCATCTACAAGAGCAGACTGTGCTCTTAACTGCTGTGCCAAATATCCTGCCCTGGAAATAACCAACTTTTTAAACATTCACTAGCACACGTGGTTGTGGTTACTGACTATCATATCAGGCAGTGTAGGTATAGGAAAATATTAATATGCCCTGACTAGATCAGGAAGAGACTTGGTCACTTCTACTAATGTTGTATGCATAAAAATTCAGTTATGTTAACTGAACACATTTGTGAAAGAAATTGGAAATTGTGGTCAAAGAGTAATCTTAAATTATTTACCAGAGCACACAAATATAACATCAGTTTAATTGCCACAAATCTTAGCAAGTCATATTGCAAACACTTCAGAAAAATGCCATAAATTAAAGTGAAGTTTATTATGTAAAACTAAGAATAGAGTATAAGAAATATACATTATTAACTGAATAATTTTTATTTTGTTTTTTGAGACAGGGTCTCACTATGTAGCCCTGGCTGGGTGGCCTGGAACTGGCTTTGTAGACCAGGCTATCCTGAAATCTGGAGACCTGCCTGCTTTTGCCTTTCCAATACTGGGAAGAAAGACATGTGCCACAATGCTGGGCCTTTAGTAACATCTTTAATAATTGTTAGTTGAAAACATATGATTTCTCTACTAAAGCTCCATTTATTATAAAAATAGAAAAATCTCACACAATATAAATTTGTCAACCTTAGTATAACTGATATTGAATTTATTATGTAATTAATATTTTCCCATTTTTTTCATGTTATATAGTATCAGTCCACTATGTAACATGGAAAGGAGACTTTAAAAAAGTTACCTTTCAATGAAGTTATAAGGGAAGATGATGACAATGATGTCACTTTTATTTTCACTGAACACATGCAATATAACTAAAAATAGTTATTTCTTTAAAAGCATAGTTATTAAATAATAGAATCATGTAACTTACAAAAACATGAAGACCTGCAGGATCTCATTCATTGAAGTATGCCAGTCACAGAGAAAGAAATATTACACGATCTCACCCATATATGGCATTTTTAAAGGGTGGCTTCAGACAAGCTGAAATTACAAAAGTGGTAACTGGAAGCTGAATAGAGTGAAACAAGATCAGGTTTATATAGAGCAAGGAATTGTGCTGAGGTACTCTAGGGGGAATATAGACAACGTTCTATAATGTGTTATAATATAACAGAGCCATCGAGTAATCCATAGAATAGTGCAAGAACACTGAATTTCTAACAATTTGTGAGTTACAGCTTCACATTTGAAGTTAGTAAAAACATGTGCCAGAACTGTTGGGAAATGGTGAATAATTCTCACACTCGCTTATAAACTATCATTTTGAAAGGAATTTGTCTGGCTACTTAAATCACTATTGGTACATGTATAACACACTGTAAGACTCAAGATATTTTGCTGTTAATACATGAAAAATAAATATAAGAAAGTTTTTCTATTGCTCAGTTTTTAAAGAACATGTTACATATAGTTTTGAAAGGAGAAGTTGTTTCAGGCACGAAGATATGAAATATCAATGATGATTATTCAAAATGTGATTAAAAACTATGTGTTTTCAAGCTCTTCCACATCTTATTATAAACCCAAAGAAAATTAATAACAAAATTATGTATATAAAGAATTTGTAAAATACATATTTAGCATTTATACATTCACACATCTAGGGTCCCTTGTGGTAGAAGGAGAGACTCAGTTCCTGCAAGATGATACACACACACACACACACACACACACACACACACATACACACACACAATATAGGCCAAAGTAAAGATTTTCAACCAGATTACAGTAATTTTAAAATATCAAAATGCTTAACTACACAATGAAGTATTTATAGTATTGGTGAACATTTTTGTTGAACTCTTTACAATAATAAGAAAAAAATATATCGTGAAATGCATAGATATCCTTTACTTTTTAAAAAGAGTTCATGGTTACTGCACCATAAAGTTGAATCTTAGTAACGACAGTTGATATTTTAGGGAAAGATACTCCTGATTCTTCATCAACAATTCTTAGTGTAGAGTTTCCATTTTCTCATTAAAAGTGAATTCGTTAGGGCCCAGAGAGACAACTCAACAGTTAAGAACACTGCGTGCCTTCACAGAGGCCCTGGATTCAGTTCCGAGCACCTAAATGGTGGTTAAAAACCATACATAGATCCAGTTCTAAGGGGATCTTATGCCTTCTTCTGGCCACTGTGGACATTGTACAGCCTGGTACACCTTCATACATCCAGACAAATTAAAAATACACATAAAAATAAAATAATTTTCCAAAGAAATTCTTTAACAGTTGTTGATTTCTCAGTATATTTATTTTAAAAAGAGAAATACATGAAGAAGATAAATTATATTTATATTCCTTTAAATTTCAAAATGCATCATTAAAGTATTTACAAAATCATTATTAAGAAGAAAAAAAATCCTTGTAATGTTTAGTTTCCAAAGTGCTACGTATGCATTTTCAGATGTTGCTTCAATTTATATATCATGTTAATATGTTTAACTAATTGTTTAAGATAAATAAAAAGTGTTGGTCAAAAGTGGGTTGATTATAGACAAACATGAAGTACATAAAAATTGATCACAGGGTTGGAAAGTGATGGACACAGTAATCCCAGCACCTGGGAAGCTAAAATGAAAGAGTGTGAGTTCAAGGCTAGTCTGGGATACACAGAGTTCAAGGCCAGCTTGGATTACATGTTCAGGACCCCATCTGTAACAAAACAAAACAAACAAGCAAATCTTACATGATTTTCCCCAAATGAATTAAATTAAAACAAAACATAAGCAAACAAATAAGCAAACAAACAAGAAGCTATTTGTTTATACTGTTTAGTTATCTGGAAACAGTTCTTTTCTTCACGTATGGAATAAAAAATTCAATAAAAAATTGGATAAGGGAAGAGAAAGTAGTTTTTGCTTTATCATTAATTTTTACCTGGGAACCAGGTAACCAAAGGCAGGATAACAAGAAAAAACAGAACGGAAGTTCATTAACAATACTAAGAAATGAATAAAATTCAAAGAGTTACTTTAGAATTCTAGCTTGTATATAATCTTCCAAAAAATAAATAAATAATACTTTTCCATGAGTGACAAAAGTACATGGATCAAGAGTCCCTAGTGGTAGCAAAGAGTGGGAAGCAAGAGAGTGAGAATGAATGGCAGTGGGAGCTACTTAGTTGTTTGTTTAGCTGGTGTCATCTTCAGGCACAAAAGGAAGAAAAGTTTTTCTAATGATTCGACTTGTCCTTTCCTGTAAATTTATGTCCTGCTTCTCAACAAATAAAGGGATGACTCCCTTTGAATTGCCCACTACTCAAAATAGGCTTGGTCATAGTGGGATCTTTTGGGATGATATACTGTAGTATTCTACAGTTGGATGGTAATCTAATAATATATAGATGATTTTATTTATGATACTTTCAAAAGTGGTTTTGATGCCCTGGAAAACAACCTTCAATTGTCATAAACTAATAAAATATTTCTTTAGTTTTATTCATTAAATAACTGGATTTACAAATGTTTATTTCTCTTAGAAATTTACAGCACTTTGCCATTGGTCTTTGAACAGGTTTCCTCACTATTTTATCAAAAATTGCTACCCAAAGCTTTTCAAATCTCCTTTTGTTGCACTACGTAAAATGTGATTTATACTCCTTGTCATTATTTAATCTTTGAAATGATACTTTATCATTGCTGAAATCAGTGTGGGTACATTCAACAAGGTTTGAGAGCCACTCTGTAGGACTGAGTCATTAGCCTCTAATTTTATAGTGGATCAAGTACTATATTTTCATTACTTACAAAAAAATAATGACCTTGCAATTGGCTCTTACATTTAACATTTTAAATTCAGCTTTCCTACTATTAAATGCAACTGTTTGCATCGACCACATAAGAATTTAGAAAAATCACGAGGTCACAGTTTAAACAAACTCAGTTTAGTTCCAACAATGATAGCTATAATTGAAAATTTACCAAATCAAAAGCCAGAGTTGTAGTCAAAATTCTGTTGATTTGGGAGCAATTGGCTTTAAATTTTAGAATAATATTCTGGGGGTGATGAAGAGTTTAGTTATAAGATATGTAAACATTTTCAGTGATGGGGTGATTACGAAACCAAAACTTTACTAAATACCCAATAGTGTGCAAGTCTGAATAATTCTCATTTCATGCGGCTTGCCCCAAGGGTTTTGGATAACAGTGTGCTTCAGTGGCAAAAAAATTCTGATCTTTGTATGAACTAACCATACAGAATTAACGCCATGGTTTTCAATGCCGCATGCTCCTTTTCTTTCTATGGAAAAAAGGCTACAGATTATGGGACCAGGGCAAGGCTGAATCCTGCCAGCCTGTGATACTTCAAGACAGAGAAATTTATGTGATAAACATGGACAATTAGGGATTGCTGCCCAAAAGTGTTAGTTCCAGGAAAAGGTGCTTGTTAGAGGGGAAAAAAAAAATCAAGCCATTTAGATAAAGTCCTATGCTCGGTTTTTCAAAGCATAATGCTTGCAGAAAATTTAAGTTAAAAACAAAGTGAGTATTCACAATGCAATGAGTCATTGAACTCAAAAACTAAAGTAGAGCAAGGATCATAAAACAGGAATGCAATACCAATATCATTTACTAGTGTCAGGCATTATTAAATTATTATAATGAATTTGCACAGATTATTTCACTAAATTCTTTTAATTTATTTTTAGTTGACAAGTAATAATTGTGTATATTGAGAGAATATGCTCTGATGTTTTGATCTTTGTTATACATTGCAGGATGATTAAATAAAGCTAATTAACATATTTTTCACCTCACCAACTTATTCTTGCTGTGTAATAAGGATTTGTACACTGTTGGTAAGACTAAAAATAATAAAAGCATTTTGGAAATTATACTGGTTTGTCAAAAATGTAAAACTAAAATTACTCTGGAAGTGAAATTAAAATGTAGTCCAAATATATTAATTCTCATTTACTTCATAAGGCAACATTTTGAAATCAATATTGTTTATATCCCTATTTTACACAGGAGTGGATGAATAACTCAATAACCTGTCCAAGATCACAGCTTTCCTACCAGATGCTGAACTTTTTCAGACTTTTAGGGTACCAGGGTTCAAATCATTGTATAATCTGTTGTTTTCACTAAACTAAGGACTTTCACCTTGTTGCTGAGTTTGAAAGTCTCACTATGTGCTACCCCAAAATATGTGTTATTTGAGGCATTTGACATTTGAGCAAATTACAGAAGCAGGAAAATCTCTCTGACCTTCTCCTGCCCTTCTCCCACGAAGCTTGTTTTATGAAGTTTTCCAGACTTTGACTGAAGTAGATGATATAAACCTTACAGTCCCATATCCAGAAGAAAAGAATATGACGCAGGGACACAAACAAGAAATTGAATGAGAAGAGCTTGCAAATTTCTGCAAATATTTATTATCATCAGTTCACGCACTTTTGTCCCCCAATATATTTTGGCGTTATAGTCTACACTTCTTGATATTTAGCATAAATATCCTTGTCACAAACTCCTTTGTAGGGTACTTATTTCTAAAGGCCAACTTGTCATATAAAAATGTTAAGTTAGAGGTTTTCCCCTTCTTAATCTATCTTTTCTTAACAGGCACTAATTAGATTGAACTTCATGACTTGTAACAAAAAAAATTCATTTTGCCCCTAAATTGTCCAAAGTCAAATTGAGAAAATTGCAAACCATGATGACATAGTACTGCTACCCCTCTCTGGAACATGCTATATATGCACACACATGTATGCACATGCAAAATTGAGCAAAAACTTTAGTACTGTTTTATCCCATTCCTTCCTTCTTCTTTGTTGGCTATTGAGGCCGAGAGTTACTCCATTGCCACAGCTGCCATGGAGCTCTCCTTCTTCCAACCTCAGAGTACTAACCATTAGACTCTGCTTCTATTTGATTTTTTTAATTAATGGCTTTCGTGACATAAAAAAAGAAACATGTCCCTAACAACTTAAAAAAAATGTCTTGACACATAGCTTGAATTCACTCAAAGTTGCCCAAACTAGAAACTGAGAAAGGTAGATCCTAAATATAACTTCATTTTGTTTTCATTGCTCTTTCAAAACTGTTCTTCTCTATTGCTCTTTTATAATTGGATTAATCTAAAATTTTCTTTCTTAATTTTTCCCAGTATTGGATATAAATCGAAATAGTTGTGGACGACACGAGAAGATTGATCAAGATGTAATCCTTAACTGATACCTGGCTCAAAAGTTGTCAAAGTAAATCCATTGCCTTGTTTCTTCACTAGCCAGTCTGTTTCTAAAGAAATAGATGTAAAATACATAGTAGGTAGAGTCTTAGGAATTCTCACCTTAGAAATCCCAGAAAGGACAAAGTATTTAAAAGTATCAGAATCTAAATGTTTTGATCTCAAAGAGAATATACATTTTCATTTATCTTCAGAAATGACTAGGGGGAAACTCGATTACAATAAAGAATTAAAATCATTTAAAGTAGGCATGTGGACATTTTTCAAGCAAATCTGGATTACTTATCATCTCTAGGTGCATAAAGGATATGTATGTAGCAGCATTCATTTTTTACCATGTCTTTGGAGCCAGCAGGTTGTCTTGCTTACCATTGTTTGGATTTTCAAACTGATAATTAAATCTGCTCTCATTACTGTTGTTTGGATTACAAATACTTTGAACAATGAAGTTTCTATCAGTGTATTACATCAAATAGTTGTATCTTTAAAAATTGTCTCCACCAGGAGCTGGAGACATGGCTCAGTGGTGAAGAACACTGGCTGTTCTTGCAAAAGATCCGGGTTCGAATCCCAGCACCCGGATGGAAGCTAACACCTGTCCCTAAATCCAGTCCCAGGGGATCTGACAGCCTCTTTTGATCTCCACCAGCACTGCACAACACGGGTGCACTTACCTACATTCAGGCAATACAAGAATACACATAAAATAAAATTTAAAAAATAAAACATAAAGGTTTCAGGGCTGGAAAGATGGATCAGCAGTTAAGAGCACTGACTGCTCTTGCAGAGGACCCGGGTTCGAGTCCCAGCACCCACATGCGACTACGAACCGTCCTTAACTCCAGTTCCAGGGGAATCCGAAGCCCTCTTCTGACTTCCACAGCATTGCACAACCTTTGTGGGCATTGCATGACATGGGTGCACTTACATATATGTAGACAATACACTCATATACATAAAATAAAAATAATAAAATATTTTTTAAAAATTGTCTCCACCAAATGGAATCATTCTAAAGATTTTGAATGCTCCCTTAAAGTATTAAGTGATGCATTTAATACTTATATGTATTTAACAGCAAAAAGCAAAAGAAGACGTACTGAATCTCAAAAGAATATCAAAATATAGGCCAGAATAGTTTTGTAAGAATTCCAAGAAGAAAGCAAATAGACACACTAACAATGAACAATTCCAAACTATGAAATGGCGTGTGAAAGCAGAGTATTAAGTTGTTTTTCTAGTTCATGTTTGAAAAGAAAAAAAACCTCCAGTTCTGAAGAAATGTTAGAAATGCTTAAATGGTTTTTGTGTAGAGGATATTTGGGCCAGATAATATTAATAAATATCTGAGTTCCTAATATTCACTGAAAGGAAAGAATCTCTGATAATTTGAACTTGAAGTACGTGTGATTTGCCTTTTACATAGTAATGTGATTGTGCATTACGACTTTCTCAATGTGCCATCACCCTGTAGTGTGCAGTTACAGAACATTTCGATCATCACAGAAAAAATAGCGTTCTTCTATCTTTTTTTAACACTGTGTACATTAGCTTTAAAAATACTTGAATTCATTTAGTATATACTAATTGTGCTCTGAAATATTAAGCAATGCTTGAAGAAAATCAGTCCACTATTATGTACAGTAAAAATATTTGATTATTTTGTGAAATAAAGGCAAAAATCAAAAGTATTTAACAATATAAATGTCATATAAACAGTTTTAAAGAAAAAAATTTAGACAAGATTTACTTTCTTAAAAACAAAAAATGAGGAAATTACTGTGCTTGCAAACCTTTTCAATTTCATAGTTGTAATTATAATTAAATGAAAAATGAAATGAATTTTAACAAGTTGGAGCTAACACCACTGTGATAGGCAGCCTTCAAAAGGTCCTGCAAATTGCTAAGTAGGCTACAGGATGCAATCCAATCATTCTATACTTTTTAGAATGAAGCTTGGCATACAGGGTTATGATGTGTATTCTTGTTATCTTTCTGTTACTTTTACTGTGTTGTCTACTAGAGCAAAATATACATTTTCTCATTTTTCAGTACTGTGTGAACACTAAGCACTCTTTCAAACTCTAGATAGCCCTAATTGAAAGTTAGTTTCATGGTTATCCTTGAAAACTCTGGTTAAGAGACACAGACTAGGTACTTCTCAACTTGGATCTAATTGATAGGATTTAATCACAGTTTAGGAGTTGTAATGAAAAATTATGTCTTGTAAAATAGATGCTTTAAGAGATTGCTTTCTAAAATTACTGTTATTTATAACGCTAAGAAATCAAGATTCTAAAACGCATAATAAATCTCACATTCCAGCTGGTTACAGAGGTGATACAAAGTAAGTTCTAGGCAACTGGGACGATATGAGTCCTTTTCTCAAAACAACAACAAAACTCACACTTCCTCAATTACACTCCTTATTCTGGATTGATATTTACAACCTCTCCCCTTTCTTTTTTGAAGAAAAAAAAAGATTTGTTGTAAACTATGGAGTTAATCTTAAATAAATCTGGACTATAATTTTATCAATGGCTGATGAATTACAGTACACACTCTTAATAAAGGTATCGATCTTCTCAGAAAATATGAAGTTTTCTTTTCCATTCTTATACTAGAAAAAGTATTTCTTACCAAATCAGTAATGGTATATAAGAAGATTTTTTAAAATTACCTAAGTAGTGAAAGAAAAACAAATCCCTCAAAATCTCAAAGGGCAAAAAGAAAATCTCAAACAATATAGTCCATATTCAGGAGTACATGCTAAGAACAGTGGTTCTTTTTTTGATACTGTTTTTTGACATTTTGATCACTTCGTGTATGGCAATGCAGTCATCAATCAAGGAGTTAAATTGCTGGATACAGAAACATTGCAGTTATCCAATTACTAGAAAATACAAATATATACACATATTAATTGATGACAGCTGTTCTTATTTTCATACAGAGTTCTGAAACCTCCAGGCTATGAAACATAATAACTAAAAATTAGACAACTATTAATAATATCACTAACTAGATTCTGGTCCTACAGCTAAGAAAATGAAGTGAGAATCAGAATGATGCCACAGTACTGCCATTGTCCAAGTGTCAAAATGCACTAATTAATACTAAGAAACTGAATCTTAATTAATCAATATTTATACAAAATACTTTTCATTGTGGCTGGAGATGTCACTCAGCCGTTAGGAGCATGTGCTGCTCTTGCAAAGAATCGGGGTTCAAATCCAAGCATGGACATGGAGCCTAAGAACCTTCTGTAACTCTAGTTCCAGGGTAATCCGATGCCTACTTCTGACGTCTTCCAGACTTTGTACGTCAGTGGTGCACTTACATACATGTAGGCAATACACTCATACACATAAAATAAAAATAATAAAAAGAAAAGGAAATAAAATACTTTTTGTACATGAGAAACCAGGGAAGAAAACTGCTTCACAGAACTGATATGTAAAATTAAGTGTCCATAAAAGAATATATTCATTTAAAAGATGATTACAACATTTGATGATGACCCTCAAATAGAGTCACAACACTGCCTAAATTAACATATTTCATAAAAGAAATTTATAATACAAAATGGTTTTGTTTGCATTCTCAAGATTAGGTCAAATACATTTATATTTAACTGCAGGAATTAGGCTTGTTTTTCTGCGATAGTAATTGTAACGTTTTCTGAAGTCCATGCAGAAACTTCATGTTGCTCCATATTGCATCTGTACAATCATGATGAAAGTAAATGATTTTTCTAAATCTTTCTTTGATGTTAATCAGAGTGGTCATTCAGGTTGCTGCATGACTTTCAGACAGAACTTTCAAAACGAAATTGGCCACTGGTTCCCAGACCAAAACAGAATAGTGGTATCAGATGAAAGGTAGTTTTTAGTGTTTTGTCACATTTCATTTTGATTTTTGCTTCTTGTCTCTTTGACATATGTTCCGAACTGGAGTGCTATAAAGTTTTTATCGGTCTAAGTTTGAAATGACCACATTACTCATGAGCTGCAGAGTCACAAGTGAGGTTTTAGCTTCTTTCAAAGCTGTAGAAATAAAACTTTCTAGTACTCTACCCTGGTATATGTTATTTTATGTGACACATTTTATTCCACTTTATTTCTTCCTTCATTCCCTTCATTATTTTCATCTTGAATTATAGGAGAATTTGTATTAAAGATTTTCTGCTATACAAATTTGATTTAAGCTGTGTTTTATGATAGCTTGTGCATTTTTTCAATGGAGATTGTCTGATCTTAAATGATCATCTTCTTCTGAAACATTTTCAGTCTTTGTGTGTTTATCTGTTTCTGTATGTTTGTGTTTGTGTCAGTGTGTGAGCAAATGTAGGTGTACAAGTGGGTACCATAGCATGTGTCAAGGTCAGATATTGGTCTTCGCTTTCCACTCTTAAACAGGTCTCTTGTTCACCATTGTGTACACCAGGGTAGCTGCTTTACAGAATTCCAGGGATTCTCCTTTGTCTGCCTCCCATCCCACTGTAGATGACAGACCTGTGCTGAAGCACCTGGCTTTACATGGGGGCTGGGGATCTAAAGCCATGTCCTCACATTTGCTTGGCAAGCACTATATCCATGACGCATTTCCCCAACACTTTTTCTAAGTTTTAGATGACCATTTTAAACATAATGTGTCATGGTCAATATTGCTGCTGAGTACTAAGTTCATAGCCCAAAGAAAATGTTTAATTTCTAAGCAGGCCACAATTATTACTTGAGATGAACTATGAAAGATGAATTTTAGTTCCTCTTACAAAAATAACTAAAATTCTTCACACTTACAGGACTATATATTTTTTAAGTTTTTTAAGCAATATTTTATTTTATTGATTTTATGTGTATGAGTGTTATGCATGCATGTAAGTGCCCCCGTGTCGTGCAATGCCCACGGAGGACAGAAGAGGCTGTTGGATGCCCTGGAACTGGAGTTATGGACAGTTATTAGCTGCCACGTGGGTGCTGAGATTCAAACCCAGGTCTTCTGCAAGAGCAGTCAGTGTTCTTATCCACTGAGCCATCTCTCCAGCCCCACAGTGCTATATTATATGTTTTATAATACATGTACTTCAGTGGAGCAAGAATTTTCTACTTAAGCTTCGCAATCTAGCATCCACGAAGACATCTCACGCTGACAATATCCAAACTACAAAGTGATTCTAGAATTAGCTTATCCCAGAGGTAATCGATACACAATGTGGCTGACCTGACATCCCCAACTGATGTGCTCAGAGTGCTCAGTGTGAATTTGGTAGGAAGTTATTCATTTAAAGCAAAGGACATAAACGTACAATATTGTCAAAAATAATCCTTTTTTCCATTCGTGACATAAACACAGTAAAGAACTGCCCTAAATTATTTAGAAATAATCTTCAAACTTTCATTGTGCCATAAGGTATTGAACTGGAGTTTTGTGTGGTTGGTTCTCATTTGGGGATCTTTGGACGACTCCTATGTCAGTGAATTAACTTAGAAACATGTCTCCATGGCTGACTCAGATTGAAGAAAGAATTTTTGCTGCACTCATATTACTATTTAATTTTTTTCTTTCTTTCTTCTGTTTTTTTTTCTTTTTTGTTTTGTTTTGTTTTGTTTGAGAAAGGCTCTTCCTGTAGAAATTGCTGACCTGGAACTCATTATGCAGATTGGGCTGGCCTCAAACTCATAGGGAGCCACATGCCCCTGCAACCTGAGTTCTAGGGTTAAAGGTGTGTGCCACAATATCTGTCTTTCTCCCAATTTCTTTTAAGATACAATTAATGGAAATTAATGGTACTGACTTAGAATTAGATTTTCATCACACAGATTCTACTTGAAATCTGCTTTCAAGGTGATCACACACACATACACACACACACACACACACACACACACACAGAGATCCAAATACAGTTATCAATTATGTTTTAAAGGTGTAAAGAGTGAAAACCAGTATTATGACTTTCCTCATTTCCTATGTGGAATAATATATGCGAATGTGTATAAATGTGTATTTTTTTAGGTGTTTTGATGTACATAATTTCTTTTCAAATGTTTATCACTTATGGCGTCTGGGGATGTTCAGTTGATAAAATGCTTGCATAGTATTCAGGAGACCTTGTGTATTTTTTCCAGCACAGCATAAGCCAGGCACGGTGGTAAATACCTACAGTCCCAGCATTTAGAAGGTGGAGGCTGGAGGGACAGAAGTTTGAGGTCATCATGCTTGACTGCATAGGGATTTAAGGCCAATTTGGTTCAGAGGTCCCCTTTCAAAACCCAGTGAGGAAAGTCACATAATGCCGGTTTTCCCCATTCAAAATGTTTACCATTTATATCATTGCTACTACTCAGGCAGGGATCATAATCTTGTATCTGCTTCCTTTCTGTTGCTGTGATAAAACACCCTGACCCCCCCCCAAAAAAAACAACTTAATGTAGCATGGTTTATTTTTGCTTGTAATTCCAAAAGTATGGAGTGCATCATGGTAAGAAAGACATGGCAACAGACACAGAAAGCATAGGGTCAGAAACAGGAAGCTAGTTGATCACATTGTCACCTTGTCTTAGCACTCAGGTGGGGCCGGGCTATAAACTCTCAAAGCCTACCCCTCAATGATGTGCTACTTCATGCAACGTTCCACTTCATAAAGCTTCCACAACCTTCCCAAACAGCAACACCAGCTGGAAATCGGGTATTAAAAATCTGTCACCCTAATGGGGACATATTATCAGATTCTTATCTAGACATTCACCTAATTTTAATGAAAAATGAATGTCTGCTTTATTCCAGAGAAGCACTGAAGAAATTTTGTTCATTTGAGACTTTAGAGACTATAGCACAGCCTCCGCAAAAAAAAAAAAAAAAAAAAAAAAATAGGATAAAACTAGGTTGATTGTAAAAAGCTTTGTTTCATGTTGAATGTGATATAGAAAAGAAAAAGAAAACTGTCTTTTTTTATTAGAATGTGGTAACAATCAAGGGATGTGGCAATAGCCTGTGTAATTTTGGGAGTTTCTTGGACTACCATCGTGACCAACAACTCAAAGTGAGACTTCCCCTGCTTGTCATTGTGTTTTATATTATACACTCTTCAGATATACACATATACTCATCTATTTATTGTATATGTCTCTTTCAGTAGGACTTCGAACATTTCCTTCTGGTTTTTCATACTATCTAAGCATTTATTTGTCTCTCCTCTCACGTCATCTGTATGACCCTCTCTACTCCCTCCCCAGGTAAAGCACTCCCTCTTTTCCCCATTTTCCTCTTAATAACACCGACTTTCTACTATCCTCCTCTCTTGAGCTCCTTCTTCCTTTTTATCCCCATGGTTCTTTTCATTTTCCTGGTACCTGTGGTTATATCAGATTATATACTCCCATCTGGGGATTTGGAGTTAAGATCTACAAATGAGAGAAAACATGCAACTTGTTTTTCTGATTCTGTTACTTCACTTAGTATGAGATTCTCTTTCTATCCATTTACCTGCAAATTTCATTATTTCATTTTTCTTTACCACTTAGTAGAACTCCATTGTGCAATTGTACCATATGTTACTATCCATCAGCTTAGGGACATTTATGTTGTTTCATTTACTTAGCTGTTGTGAAAAAAGCAGCAACAAACATGGCTTTGCAAGTATCTCCAAAGATGAGTCTGTTGGATATATTGCAAGGAGTAGTATGGCCAGATCCGATGGTAGATCTATTTTTAATATTTTTAAGAGTTTTCCATACTGATATCCACAGTAGTTGCATGAATATGCAGTCCCAACAAGAGTGCATAAGAGTTTTCCTTTCAAAAAAACCACGACAGTATTTGGTGTCATTTGTGTCATTTGTTCCTTTAATTTTAGACATTCTGAGTGAGGTTAGATGAAATCTTAAAGCAGTTTTGATTTGCTTTTCCACAATTACTAAATATGTTGAACTCTTTCTGTGGTGTTTCTTGTCCAGTGCTCTTTCTCTTTGGAGCTTTCTGTCCATATCCATAGGCCATATTGCCACAGTTCTTGATTGCCTCCCAGATTTTGACTTGATCTTGATTGATCCCTGACCCTATTGCTGAAGACAGGACTCATTTCAGACACAGGACTTGCAACAATCAAGTTGAAATTGACCTAGAAGCCTACTTCTTGAAGACTATCTCTCATGGTATCAGAGGATACTATGTAAGTTGCTGTTCTAGTTACCTTTGACTGCTGTGATAAAAACACTGACCAATACCGACTTGGGAAGGAAAGGATTACTTGGTTTACATCTCCCAGGTCACAGTTCATCACGGTGTGAGCCCCAGGTAGGAACTCAGGGAAGGAACCTGGAGGTAGGAGTTGAAGTACAGGCCATGGAGGAATGCTGCTTACTGGCTTGCTCATCTGGCCTGTGCTCAACATACTTTCTTATATAACACAGGACCACCTGGTGCCTAGGGGTGACACTGACCACAGTGGGCTGGGCCCTCCCAGTCACTCAACAATCAAGAAAATGCCCCACAGATATGGTCACAAGAAAGTCCAACGGAGGAAATTCTCCAGTTGAGGACCCCTCTACCAAGGCATGTTAAGCTGACAATGAAAGTTACCCAGCATAGTTGCCAAGGAAGAAAACCAATTAACAGTCCTACACAGATGTCAAGTCTAATAAATAAACAATAATCACTGGCCCAGCAAACACTCAATATTGGGTGCAGTAGTGACACTTTTATCTTAGGGGTAGTCAGTAGCTGTCTAATTGGATTTAACACCTGTTAAACGGGAAGGAACTCACATGTGGTACTGTAAATATAACCAAATGCAAATGTCTGGAGAGGTAATAGATCTTGAAGAAAAATCTACTTTTGCCACATCCCTAGACCAATGTAATTTCATACTTTATTCTAAATATGCATTTTCATATTTACAGACAATTGTATCTTTCACCCCCCCCCTCCAAAGAAGCTTCTCTTTTCAACAGATACAGATGATTACACAGTTCCAGAACTGGTCAAATGCAGAGAGTAATGTCTGTAAGATGCCTAAACTTAGTGACACGTCTTCAATGCAACTTCTACACATAGTGTGAATACATCTCTCAGTTCTCACCAGAGAAATTTCCTTGTGCTGCAGCTGGTGATTAACACAGAAACCCACAATTGGCCAATGTGCTGAGAACAAGAGGCTACAGAGTGTTTATCACTGAATGGGACACCTACTTCAACCTTCTGCCTCTGAAAGCTCAGGGACGATAGCAGAAGGATTGTAAGAGCCAGAGGGGATGGGTGACCATACGGAAACAGAGACTTTCACACAGATGATCAGTTGCTCTTATGAAATCACAACAATGGTTATAGCATGCAGAAGTTCTATGCAACCTCAAAGGAGAAAAAAATTCCAGCATAGCCATAGCGAAGTAAGAAATCCCAAGCCAACTTAAGGAACTTTTGGCAATTGATGGCTCCTGGAAGAGTAAATGACAGTGTCTTACAGGGATGGGTTTCCTGGTGGGCCTAGTGGATGGACCCATCCTGCAGGACATTTAGGGACACAAATCCGACTCTATAAGCAGCATTTTATATATCTAAATACCATCAAACTACATTGTATAAAAATTCCAAAACATAGGTTAAAATTTTGCTATAAACAATAATATGGTAGCAAAATGACAAAGGATATATCATGGGTTAACATGGAAAAAATAGACAATTGAAAACGTATACCTAGGTGTGGAGATGAATCATCCAAAAATGTAAATCTCTAACAGTGTGCTGAAGCTGCCTCTGTTTTGTCTGGCTGCTATGCTTAGTATGTGGGCCATCTGGCTCCTAGATGCCGATAATGTTTGCACACTCACACATCAGTCAGTACTGGTGCAGGGCCTATTAGGAAACACTAGCCAGTTTGCTGACATGCCAAGACTGCAAAACAATCAAGCAGGAATGCCAAGTGGGACCTAGTGGATCTGACACTGACATAGGCATTGGGGGAATCTTCTGATTCATCTTGCTATGCCATTGATGTTTCAGTTCTGCGAGAGTAGGCATGTGGATGTCAGGTCCCATAAGACTTCAGTTATATCATTGATTCTGCCTGTGTAATTCAAATGGAGTGAAAAAAGAGACAATTTCGAGCTTCATTCCTCATGCCTTTTAGTCATAGAAGGATTGCTGAGCTAAATTTGTCTTACATGCCTGACAAATACGAAATATCAGGAGAAGCTTTGCTTATCTTGATTTCAGATCTATTCTATGGTAATACTTTCTCAGAGGAATATTAAACATTTCAGAAGCATCTACTTAATAATCTTTTCAAATGCACAAAGGCTTTCAAGAAAATACATTTCCCTTCCTTGTGCCATAAAAATGTGTATATATTTCTAATTGGAAACCATATCATTCATTTGTGTCAACTAATGGATGCTACAGTTTTTCATGCTAAGCCTGCTTCATGAATAGCTTGTTCTTTAGCACAGAGCCAATCCCCTAAATTCCATGCTATTCTTTTTGGAAATTGTTTAGAGGTATCTGTTACCAAAATCACAACATGTGTTTCAATACTGATGTTGAGGGAAATTAACTAAAACAGAAACAGCAGCCAGAGAATTTCATATTTTATTTTTCCCCCAGATCTTGGGTTACATTGAGGCCATTTGAGTGAGATGATAAGCCGTTATTTGTTGATCATTTTAAACCGTGAATTTGCTGTAATGTGTTGTGTATGTACATCATTCCCTGGCAATGAGCCTATTTAAAGCTTAAATAGAAAGCTCTTTAAAATTATGGTGAGATATTTTCTTTCAAAAATTATTTCTTACCCTTGAAATTTCTAAAGTTATCAAAACATTAAAAGCAGTAGTATTTTATAGTTCAAACCTATTCATAGAAAATAAATTTCCAAATACCTGCTATATATTAAAGAAAAAATCTAAGAAATGACCTGTGAATAAGCCTTAAAATAATTTTGATTTATCTATCTGGGTATATTAAAATAAATGTTACTAGCATAATCATATGTTTAACTAATCTGGTAAAATAAGAATAATTGGGTGTTTGATAAGTGCTAAATATTTGAAACTGCTAACTATATCATATGTATAATTTTACTTTATCCCTTTAAAATAACACTTTGATGCTACTACTATTTCCATTGTACAGATGTGGAAACTAAGGCATAGAGGTGGATAATCAGAAGTTATAATACTGAAACATTTATCCCATACTGTGTGTGTGTCTCTATGTGTGTGTGTTTCTCTGTGTGTGTGTGTGCGTGTGTGTGTGTGTGTGTGTGTGTGTGTGTTGCATTCATGTGAGTGTGCAGGTACACATGAGGAGACCAGAGCAGTGTGTTTTTCTATTGATCTTAACCTTATTGACTTGAGGCTGATCACTCACTGAACTGAAAGCTCCTGATATCTGCTGGACAGTGAACTCTAGGGATCCTCCTGTATCTACCTGCCTCCACTCCTGAAACTATAGGCATCTGTAGTAATATTTGACTTTTTACATGGATGCTGGTGATTCAACCTCAGGTGCTCATGCTTGCACTGCAAGCATTCTTATGTGCTGAGCCATGAATTCAATACCTATACTGTAACTTTTAAAAATGAATTATTCGCTAGAAGAAAGATAGTCCCTGGACATTTTTTCATGCAATATAGTGATATTAATGATATGTTTCCAAGTACCTTAATACTTAAAAATCAATAATGCCTTTTGAGGTCAAGGCAGTTCTGTTTTAAGCCCACACATGAAGCATTTGACCTTTATGATTCAACAATCAATCAAAAGGAGGTATTTTTCCTGTTTTGGCATCTGCCTAGTTGGCAAGTCCCCCAGCAATAGTATTGGCAGCTCTATGGCTGAAACCGCCTGTTTTTTCCACAGTAACTGGTGAGAGCTCATCTCCCTGGGCTGCCTTATTATTCTGAAAATTATTCTTCCCAGCTGTAATCAAAAAAGTGTAGTAGAAATTATGAATTTTCTTGACATTTGCCCAGAAACGTTCGAAACTGGTTAAGGTTCTCCAGCAGTAAACATTATTCTAAATTTCTAAATATATAGTTTTCTACAAATGGATCCATAGTCCATGTGCTGTTGTAGATATTAAAGAACACCACTATGTATGTTAATAAAATTATCCATGACAATTAGTGCGTCATAGATAGATAGATAGGTAGATGATAGATGGATAGATGGATGGATAGATAGATAGATGATAGATAGATAGGCAGATAGATGATAGATAGAGGGAGAGGGAGAGATTGAGAGAGTATGTGTGTGTGAGAGAGGGAGAGAGAAAGAGAGAGAGACAGAGACACAAAGAGAGGGAATGAAAGGGTCTCACTATGTAGCCTTGTCTCTCCTGGAACTTGATATGTAGACCAGGCTGACCTAGATCTCACAGAGATCCACTTGCCTCTGCTGCCAGGGTGCTGGAACTAAAGGCGTGCACAACCATGACTGGCTTTGCAATTAGTATTTGTAATCATTTGCAGTTTTAAATGGAAACTAGTTCAATTTTCAGAGTGCATTGTATATAACATATTGTGTTATATTTAAAATCTTAGTAAATACTCTCATATTTTGGGAGGTACAGTAGCATAATAGTATATATTATCTATTTTATATAAGGTTAAAAATTTATCAGAAATTAAATATTCATATTTATGTGTACCTATGCATAGGCATACTTACATGAAAGCATTGACCCATGCACATTTCATATAGATGCATGTAAATCCAAATAATATCTGAAATAGATGTACAGCACAGTATTTCCTTGTCAGTATAAGCTAGAAATTGCTAAAGCATAAAATGAAATTAAGCATACTTCCTTCATTCACTTATCACCACTTTTCACAATTAGTTGCCCTATGGGTACCTTTTTAATTATATTGCACATCTTTCAATTAAATATTGGGAGGTTGAAAATTAAGTGACAAATCTAATGTTTTCAGTAGAAGACCTGAAGCTATGCTATTAAAAAAGCTAGTAACGGGGAAAGGAAAGATATTACTTTATCCATGGAGTTAATTATGCAAGTAGTACACTACATAAATCCTAAGGAAAATGGTGACATAAATGCTACTTAAATGGTTTCTGGTAATAAGCAATCATTTATGTTAAGAAGAAGAAAACATTCAAAATACGATCTCCTTTGCTTCTACATATTTTAGTGAAAGGTAATTCATATCCTTTGCACAATAATAATACTTAACATGTATGGAAAGGCTTAATGTATCCCTTGCTCGGCACTAAAGGTTATACATATTGCAGAACATCACAACCCTAAGAAGCAGCTGTTAGTATTTCTCTTTGAATACACTGGAAAACTGAAGTAAAGAGGTTAAACAGTTTGCCAGCAATTAGAATTAGGTACCTTTGGTGATCACTAGGCACCTTTTTTGTTTACCCTGCTCTCCTAAGAACCTATTACCATTTTAAAGTGAATATTCTGATGAACTATTTGTACTAAATATGGTCCTAAAACTGCCTTCTTAATAACTTGGAATTTTCTCTAGCTGTCAGAGAAAGAATATATCCGATTTCAGAGACAAAAGTACTGTGTATGGTTCCCCACAGCCCTAATCTTGACACTCCAGTACTTGGGAGTCAGAGACAGATAGATCTCTGTGAGATTAAGGCCAGCCTAATGTAGACTAGCTGGCGCTACAGGGAGAGCAGGTCAAGAATAAGATACTTTCAAGGCCATCTAACTTCTGTAATAAAATCTCCATTCAAATAAATTAGTAAATGGTTTTTATGTTGATATACCATTACTTTTTAATAATGTTGTTGAGAGTTTAGTTCATTCTGAATTTTCAAAAGATGGGGCTGTCTTCAATTATCTAGTGAACAAAATAAGTTAATGTAAACTTCCTTTTGAATTTTAATAAAAAGGAAAAATGAAAATTAAATTTGATAACTACTGACGTATTTATTGAGGTAATTGTAGATAAACATGCAGCTTAAAATAAATAATATAGAAATATCCTGTCTACACTTATCCTACTTTTGCCAATGGTAATATTTAATTGTACTACACTGACCAGAAGGTATAGTGATAGAACTCACCAAATATAATCAGATTTCAACTGTATTTATGTTTAGTTCTTTGCAATTTTAGCCTATGGTTAGATAATTTTGAATATAAGGTGAAACTCATGGCATGTAACACCACAAAATGCGTCTTATCATCTTTAATTTTCTTCTTATCATGTACTTATTGTTATCGAATGCTTGGATTGTGTCCATGCATTGTGTCTGAGACACTGTCCAGAGACTATGATGAGATGTTTTTAATGCTAGTTGTAGGTTATAAAATATCAGAGCTCGGTCACTTCTGGGTGAAGAGAAATAAATCTCACAACTGTTTTGGCTCAGCATAAAAATCCTCCATCATTACTTTCACACCACCCTTTTGAGGTACCTTTGGTTGTTTCATACTTATTGTCAATGTGTATTTTTTTATTAGTGGGGAGGAGGTGAAATAATCATAAACAGAAATTTCCAAATTGATTTTTCAGTGAGAAACGTGATTTCTAAATATTTATTTTGTAAAAGATGTCAGTAATACTCCTAATATTATTTATACATTTCTTAAAAGTTTAATAGTAATTATGAGAATTATTATTTAAATTAACAAATACTACCTAAATTCTACAATATGTCCTGCTAACTTCACTGATCTGCCTCTGCCCCATTTCTACCTGGAATATGTGACAGAATGTTTATATTAATTTCCATTTAGTGCTTGCCTTAGTTTGCCTGCAATTGCTGTGACAAAACACTGACCAGTACCAACTTAAGGAGGAAAGGGTTTATTCAACTTACATCTCTCGGGTGACAGTTCATCACTGAGTGAGCCCAAGGTAGGAAATCGGGGCAGGAACCTGGAGGCAGGAGCTGAAGCAAATGCCCTG
Organism: Nannospalax galili; assembly: GCF_000622305.1. Classification (NCBI taxonomy): domain Eukaryota; kingdom Metazoa; phylum Chordata; class Mammalia; order Rodentia; family Spalacidae; genus Nannospalax; species Nannospalax galili. The sequence goes on along the minus strand of NW_008359081.1, from coordinate 11,234,568 downwards.
GAGAGACACTGGCTTGCTCCTCTGGCCCATGCTCAGCCTGCTTTCTTATACAATATAGAACAACCACAGCCCACAGTGGGCTGGGTCCTTCCACATCACTTAAAAAAAAGAGAAAATACCCAAAGACATGACCACAGGCCAATGCAATGGAGACAATTCCCCAACTGAGGCTCCCTCTACTCAGGCATGTCAAGTCGACAACTAAAGCTATCCAGTCCTGTGTTAAAATAGGATGGTGGTTCCCAGTTGTCATACTTAAGTCTAAGAAGTCAACACTTGTCATTAATAAGTTAACATGTTTATAAAATTAGTTGTTATTAACTGTAGTTAATATTTAGTGCTATGATGTTGGGTGACACATTATGAAACCATATAGACAGTTTGCTGTGTAGTAAAGATGAATATGAGTTCTATGTACCATTAATAGTTTTATTTAAAGAAAGTCCCATAAACAGATTACTCTTTTCATATTTTTAATGCAAATTCTCTTTCATTGATTTTGATGAACCCTGGGTTTTGTGATGGTACCCTAATACTACTGATATTTGTTGCAGTGGTAAGTGCAAACATTTCTTAAATTATTAAATGATTCCTTGCCAGTTTTTTATTGGGGAGAAAGCTATTAAATTATTCCTTGCTTTCTTTTTAATTGAGGGTGAAAGCGTGTGTTAAAAAATTCTCTTTCTACATAAACATATGCTTACAGGCACATAAGCATTGTTTTCAATTAATAGGCTTTAGAATCATTAAGACTTTAATTTTATATTGCTCTAATTTTTGCACTTCTTAAGAAATACAATCATATTTTAAAATATCATTTAGACAAAATAGTAATGGTCAATTGTATTTGTATTTATAAAATGTCTCTTAAAGTAGAATGCAAATGTACCTGAAATTTTGTCTTTCTCTTGTTGTCAATGCAGGGAGCATTGATATTAATAAAGTCATTGTCAATATAGATTTCCAGTACAATTCTCATTAGGTAGAAATTCAATAGTAGAGATTAGAATTTCTGAAGACCTAAACTCTATTTAGAAATATGAATGCCTACTAGTTAAAATGGCTATGCCTACTGAACCACATAATATTAAAGTACTCTCAAAGCATTCAGATAATGATGTTAATCTTGATTAATTTTGGCTTGGGAAAAAAATAACTGGACAACCATGACATACTGGTTTTTTTTTTAATTTTTTTTCCTTTTGATATAGAGTCTCACTTTGTAGGCCAGAATACCTTGAACCCCAGTGAGCTTCCTGCCTCAGCTTCCACAGTGTTGTGATTACAAATGTGAGCCACCACACCCACCTTATCACTCAAATTTAGTATGATAGTTAAAAGACAGGAAGCCAAAAAATTAAAAGTTGAGGCACAAGGAAAATAATAGAAATAGGAACTTCTGATAAAAACTAGTAGCACATTTAGATTAGCAAACTGTATTCAATCTTGAGAAATAGACAGCATAGGCTACAGTTTATTAAATGATGCTCTTCTCATGACCCATGGCTTCACTTCATATAGTCTAATATTTTTAGATACTATACTTTCGTCCAGTCTTGTATTTCCATAATTGCTCATGGGTTCTTAAACCTGAGCATGACAATAGATATCCCTTCCTGGATCTTTAATTCTTCAATCTCAAGTTTCCCAAGTTATGCAAAAAAAAATCATTAAATAAATTTTTTTCCCATTGGTTAACTTGTTTTTTTTTATAGGGCAGTAGCCATAGCCCTTTAGACTTTGCATGGAAGGATCAATCACTCACTCCTCTATCATTATACTCTGCAATGGACAGGGGAAAAGGAGGAATTCATTGGTAGATGCTCGATTAGAGGACGAGAGTGAAAATGGAAAAGTGAAGCCATTTGATCAGAACAAGAAGCTTGATATTAATTTAAAGATTTACATTTGTTCGTAAAACTTTTACTTGTAGATCCTACTGTACTTTTCTATTCCCTCAATCCTCTTCATTCCATTTTCAAAACATAGGGTAAATGCCAAAATGGTTACTTACCAGCTAAATAAATAAATAAAAGTCTACTTGACATTGAGACAAATTTTGATTACATAGAGTGAAACGTGCTTCAGTACAAGCAGTGGGTTATGTTAACTAAATTAGTTTCAGGAACATGAATAAATTAAGCTTTAGCTCTTCTCAACACTAACTCTAAGCCCAGCAAATAAATGGCTTGTACATGCATCCTCTGATTTTTGTTCACAGATAGTTCTTTATTTTGGCAACCCAGCTTTTCCAAAATGAGAGGAGATTGGCATTGCCAATTTTTAATAGGCTGAAAACTAAATCCCTGATACTGGAATTGGAATTCACTTATGTTTTATTGCACAAAATTAAAATTGATTCCTAAAAATGATATAAATTGTAAAAAAAAAAAACTTTGTTTAGCTCAGTCACATTTGTACACTCCAAAATTTTATGTGTAAGACGTAATATTCTAAATATATACTACCAGTAACCCGAAAGTCTTTCTATGAGACTGTGTCCAAAATGTTGATTCTGTTTGGTCATAGTCAAAATAAGCTAAGTTCTTTTTGTGTTATGTATTTGGAAAAAAGTACTTGGGTAGTAACAGATGGATATTTAAAAGCAAGTAAAATGCTAAAACTGTTTCTCATACCTTGTAAAACAAATTGTACAAAGAGCTTGCCAGTTTAGGGAAAGAACATAAGTTTCTTGCTCTCTTGAAATTTCCAGAGATAGAAGGAGAAATAGACTTTGAAAAAAATTTAATATGAATCTGTAAAGATAAGGCATTTGTCTTGAAAGAAGTTTCTAAACAAGGCAGCTACAGAGCAAATGAGGGTATGAATCCCTGTCCACTGCTTTACACAGACTACAGACACTGCAGCATCTGGATTGGCCTAAAGTTTTTCAAAAATAATTGTGTTCCTGCAGTGCAGTAGATCTGTAGAGTACACACCTTCCGCCCTGTAGCAGCCTGCCTGCTCTGTGAACACAATGGGATTTGGCCCTTCAAAGGCTTTTCTTTTAACAGAGTTTCACCTGCTTGTCCAAGATTTTCCCAGTGAAGGTCAGCTATAAGTGATAATAGTTTTGTCAATTTTTCCATACCATGGGACAAAGTTCCTTCGTACTCAGTATTTTCTTGCTAGTTTTACCATATATGTGGACAAAGTTTTCAAGCTGAGTTTTTCTGTTCTTCCTGAATGTGATATTTATTATTTGTTATTTGATATTTAACTTGCAAAATAAGAGTCAATAAATCAGCTAGGTATTTGTCCATTGCTGTGCTGTACAAAAAAGAATTAACTAGTCCTTACTTGACTTGTCCATATTGATTTTTGTCTGTATGTACGTATGTGCATACACTTTATATTGGTCATTTAAATAACTCCTATTCATTGGACTCAGTCTTGTATTTTTTTTTTTTTTTGGTCTTTTTGAGACAGGGTCTCCCTGTAGCCCCGGTGTCCTGGAACTCACTATGTAGACCAGGCCGGCCTTGGACTCACAGAGATCCACCTGCCTCTGCCTCCTGAGTGCTGGGATTAAAGGTGTGCACCACCAAACCCGGCTTCTATTTGTTTTTTGAGTGAAAAAAAAAGTCAAGTACTTGTTCAATAATCTGTTTTCTTCAGTAACAACTTGGCCATTGATCTAAATCTGGAAACTGAAGATAAGGGATCTTGTAAATAAAATTAAAAAAAAAAAAAACCTTTCAAGGAATTTAACACGCACTCTTTCTTTCTAAATATATATCAAGCTCATTTATTTTAAAAATTTTGTGTGCGATTAAACTATTTAAACCCTATAAACCTTAGTGCTCCATTTTGCAGAGCATTTTCATGATATTCCCATTCTTACTCTCAGAAGAGAGAGCAAAATGTCCTTACATATAATTTCAAAATAACCCCTTATAATAGAGTGATGAATAATTATACAATGGTGTAGATAATATATACCAATAATTAATTAGTCCATATATAACCAGGATATCTACATTCTGGTATATGTAAATAAAATGTTTATTCAAATGCAAGAAAACTATTTTTTATTTGTTTGTAAAATTGATTGAGGTTCTATATTCCCATAATTAAAAACAGATGGCCATCTACTATACAAAACCTTTGTAGAACATATAATAATTATTTATTTTGCTGGACTGTTCTGCATATAACTAGATGTCTAGCATCCTCGGTACATCCTTCCATTCATTATTAAGGCAATCAAAGTGCATCTGTGGATTTCCCGAATGTACTTAAAGGATAGTGTTGACCAGTGTGATGAACTGCAGGTGGTGACTACAAGTGACGGAAACTAGAATAAACCTTTAAACCAAACCAGTATTTCTAATTTCATCACATGATGAAATTTGGTAGATGGCACTCTGAGCAACCTTGTGACTGTTGTAGTATATCAGGCACATGATCTGTGCTATTTCATCTATGTCATCAACTCCTGGTTGAAAGATAAGTGTTTTCAGCACCAGTAGCCTCATATTCACATTGGAGGACAAGTGGAGAACACAAAGAAGGAAAAAAAAAAGCAGAATTTCTATCAGGGAAACAAAACAATCACAGAATTCAGCAGGAATCCTCTTCCATGTCATAAAACCACTGCTGGCTGCCAGGTAAAGTAAGAGACCATTGTTTTTTTCTGCCCTCCCTTTTTCCCTTCTCCCTCCCTTCTTTGGTTCCCTTCCGTCTCCTCTCCTCCCTTCACCTTTCCTCATCGCTCCTCCCTCCCTCCTTTCCTGCCTTCCTCTTCCCTCCTGGCTCCTCCCTCCCTCCCTCATTCCCTCCATCCCTCCATCCCTTCTTCTCTCCCTCCCTCCCTTTCTCTCTGCCATCTTTCCTTCCTTCATTCTATTTAAAGACAGACATGTTGCTGCTTCCATACAAAGGCAAAATTTTGTTGATATTAAAAAAAATACCCTGTCCTTTTTCCTAGCTACATTCTCTATCCTTGCACCTCATGCAGTTGCATTTAAATTCTCCTAGGAACTGATTTACTGTTCTTTTTTCAGAACTAACACAAGAACAACAAAAACTGAAAAAAAGAGAAATTTAACATTAAAATATAGAGTAGCATCTTTGGAAGTAGTCATGCTTTTTTAATTTTTAGAATTTTCTTTTACTGTGGACCAGGTGTTGATATTTCATCAAGAAAACTATTTCTTGGTTGAGTTTATTGGGTGTTGGGGAAGAAACTAGCAGTATCTATCCTCCTGTGTAATCAGGAAGAAGATGCCAGAAAAATTAATGTTTCAAGACTCAGATAAGCAGATTTGCCAGCAATTCAATTCCTGATTATGCTAAATGAGGTTTTTGCCAATTGTACTGTAAATTTCAAAGGCATTAAAGAAGGCTTCTAAAAATGATGACATATTGATTTAATACTTGCAATACTCATCTCTCCTGTCTTCCATCTATCCTATCTCCTTCAGGTAAACATATTATCTTATTTACTTATTTACCATTAAGTCATTAGTACATGACAAACTTTTGCCAGAAGTTGACATTAAACTAGGAAGAACTGGTATCCCAAAAGGTGAGAACTGAGAAAGAGAATAGCTAGCCATTCTTCTGTTTACCGTACATTTTGACCCTCAAGTTCTGATTTCAAACTCTTTCTCATGGTCTCAAAGAATGAGGAAAATAAATGATTACTACCTGCACAGGCAAACTGGGGAAATCATTGGAGAATAGGAAATACTGCCTCTGTTTGTTTGCTTATAAGCCTCAACTGGAAAAAAAATGCTGAGGATATATAAGCAGGATTGATCTTAACTCTAAAATGAAACAACAAAATAAACTCAGAGCAAACAGCTTTCAAAAAGCTTGAGTACAACAAAAAGAGCTGTAAACGTCTTCTGAAGATTTCAAGGGAGAAAATACATGTTGATTCAGAAATGTGATATCCTGGAGACTTTCCTTTAACAGTTTATGGAGATACAACATATATGCAGTAAAATTCAGCCTTTAAAAACATATTCATGGGACTGGAGATTAGGCTCAGTGATTAACAGCACTGGCTGCTCTTGCAGAGGTCCTGGGTTTGATTCCCAGCACCCACATGGCAGTTAACAACCATCTTTATCTCCAGTTCGAGGGGATCTGATGCCCTCTTCTGACCTCTGAGTGCATTGCACTCCACGGGTGTACCTACATACATTTAGGCAATACTCACACACATGAAGTAAAAATAATAAATAAGCCAGGCATGGTGGTGCCCGCCTGTGGTCCCAACACTTGGGAGGCAGAGGCAAACAGATCCCTGTGAGTTCAAGGCCAGCCTGGTCTACATAGTGAGTTCCAGGACAGCTGGGGCTACACGGAGATCCTGTTTCAAAAAGACCAAAAAAGTAAAAAAAATAAAATTAAATAAAATAAAAAGCATGTTTATATACAGAGCAGTTCATGTACATCCTTGGAATTCCATCCTAAGATATAACACATTTTTAACACTTAATAAGTCCTGATGTGGGTAGTGTCACATGTGATTTGATGACATACTGTCACCTTATGGGGGATGGGGGAAATCTGGATTTTAAGTTAGGTCTTTTCATTCTTTGAACACTTCTGTATGCTATAGTTTCTATTGTAAATACTAATGCACTTTAATGAAATTAAACACACAAGTAAATAAAAGTGTATAATTTAGTATTTCACAATTATCCCAAAAGAAACATTACATATTTCTAGTCACTATTAATTTTTATCTCCTTCCACTCTTTGTCAACCACTAGTCCAGGTTTTTCCCGTGAATTTGCCTATTTTGAATATTTCATATAAATACTGTTGGACTAGATGCGGCCTTCATTTCTGTTCACTTTCATTGCACAGAATGTTTCAAAGATCTGTCCATATTTTAAAACAAGTTGGCCCATCGTTGCTGAATAAAATTCCATTATATGTGCAAATTTTTGCTTAGCTACCAATCAGCTCATCGGTGTTTGTTCCCTCATAATTTTCTACTAAGATGCTCTCCATATTTTGCAAAGATCCCTATGTATCTTCATGCCATAACTACAGTAAAAATTATTGTGCTAATAGATTATTTTTCATGAAGACCCAGAAATAAATGTCTTGCATTTTCTCATTAAGGAAACAACTCTATGTACGTTTGTAATGGCTTGTAATTATATAGACATGGTGGCAAGGCGTTCCATGTACATTCACTGTACAGCAAATCACTCCAATATTCAAAAGCCTAAGATGATTTTGTTGTGATCATGGATACTGTGAGTCAGTAGTTCATATAGGGCATAGCAAGCATGTCTTACCTGTCTAATATTCTGAGTGGTACATGGAACTTCATTTGTGAACACTGAAAATCTCAGCAGCTAGATATAATCCTGAAACACTATGAGGTACTGTGTTTTGTTATTTAACTTTCTCCCTGCTTGGAGGACTCAGAGTAGCCAGACTTCTTAAACCGTAACTCATAGTCAAAAGCAACCAGTGTTCAAACAAAAAACATAGTAGCTGCCTGCTCTTTTATGGCACAGAATATAACTTCTGTGATCCTATCTTCATTGAAGTATTTATAAACTCAGAATGAAGAGGAAAGGAAAAATGAAGAGGATGGAAAAATACTCCTTCTTTCAATTTTTCAAAGAGTTTTAGGGCCATATTTTAAAACTGTCATCCTACAAAGATATGTTTTGTGATGAGTATAGGTTTGCATCTTGAAAGTAATTGAAAATGATGAACTCAAATGCTTCTTGGCCGTGATGATGTAAGCTCCTATACTATGCCTTACCCACAAGGAACTGAACGCTCTAAAATCATGAGCCCAGATAAATCTTTCCTTTCTGAAGTTGCTTCTCTTGAGTATTTATGTACAACAATACAGAAGCCCAAATACTATAATAAATCAGGATAAAATTCACCACATACAAAATAAAGCTTGCAACAGGAAGAATTTTGCCAAAAATTTGGCTCAGCTTTTTGGAACCACGTTTCATGGCAGCTCAAACCAGAGGAAGCATACTTTATATACCTATTATTTAATGATCCAAAATGCACCAAATCTCCATAAAAGTGGGCTCTGGCACACCACAGAATTCTATGGGGACTTAATTACATGCATAGTTGTTTATGTCAGAGAGGGGAATAATCAAGAATACTCATTAAAAATTCTAAAGCAACCACTATATCAAGGTACCAGCTCTTAGCTCCTTCTATATTTAGGCACGTGACTGTCCTAACATTCTTATGAATAAAGTAAATAGACTTAAAAATCACAATTGTATACAGAGAAATTAAGGTAGAATAATGCTAAGGAACTTTCTCTTTGTCTCACAAATCACAGCTAGTAGTGCTGAAGTCAAATTGAGGTACTGCCACAATGGAATTCCCAAGTATATGCTTATCAATGTTATGTTATATTGCCTCTGAGAAGTTTTAGTAATATTGATGAGCCTCAAAATTCTTCTTAACTTTGGATGCTGCTAACAGTTAACTGAAAGCCAAGGTTATAATTATAATTTTATTATGTGAGAGAGTATATACAGCAAGCCATAATAATTTCTTACCTGAATAGAGCATCACACTCCCCATTCATCTGCTGTCAAACTTTTCTATAGATAATGTCCACATCTGTCACTTTATCTACCTAGGCATTATTTATATTTTTATTCCATGAATCTTGCTTTTCTTTCCCCAAACCAAACCAAATGTCATTTAATATAGCCTAATCATCAACTGATATTTAATAAATTTAATAATGTAGGACGCTGCTTTTTAGTCAATCAAATTGATAGTATACTTCATCTGTCTATCATCTATGTATCTCTCTATCTATAGATCCATCTATCTATCACCTATTTATCTATCTACCTACCTACCTACTTTATCTATCTATCTATCTATCTATCTATCTATCTATCATCCATCTGTCATCCATCTATCTATCTATCTATCTATCTATCTATCTATCTATCTATCTATGCTATTTAGAGAAGCAATGTATAAGGGCATATACACATAATTCCTGAAATACAATATAATATAAAACAGTGAATATGATAGGTAAGAATATTCTAATTTTAGTAGTGTTCCAGAAAGGTGAAGTGAGAATGGGGAAATCAAACTTACTGGGGTAGGAAGAAGAAGCTTATTAAGATAGATAGAATAATCTGAAATAGCTTCATGAAAAATGTGATATGCATAATTCACACAAATGCTTGGGATTCATCTTTTCCAGTTTACCAATTAAGGTAATCAATCAATTTAAATTATTAAAATAAATATATGCTATTTTTGCCATAAATGGTTTGCCTCTGAATTTTCAAGGATAAAACAACTGATTCTGTCTAATATCCCACTTACTTCATGTGGTCAAATATTTAAATGATTTTTATTAATATCTATTACTTTAAATTTTTTCTTAAACTTTGAGAATTTCATACATGTGTACAATGAAATGTGGTCATAGCTACCTTCACTTCCCCTCAAAATCATTACTGTTCCACCAACACAGTTTCCTCCTAATGTTTTATCTTTTTTTAAATAACCCACTAAGTTCAGTTACTGCTGCACATACGTGCATGAGTGTAGGGCCATCCACTCGAATATGGGAAACTCTTCAGTGTCCATATCCTCAAAATACAATGACTGTACCTCACTCATCAAGTATCTATTCCCAATAACTACTAGGTTAGAGAGTAAGGTTTGGAGAGCATCTACCCCATGTAGGTCATAATTTTGACTGGCTTGATCTAGTGTCCTTTTTTTTTTTTGCAAGTAACCACAGATCCTGTGGGTTTGTGACTGCGGTAGCCATTTCATATCCTGAAGAGAGCGTTTCACAGCAATCTTCTCCATCCTTCAGATCTTTCATCCATTCCATTTCTTCTTTGCTGATAATCCATGGCCTTAGAGGAGATAATATATATGTCCCATTTAAGGCTGAGATTATATGTCACCCCAGTCAGAATGGCCATCACCATGAAAACAAATGACAGAAAATACTGGCATGGACATGATGAAAGCAGAATTCTTATACACTGTTTTTGGAAATATAAATTAGCACAGCTACTTTGGAAATTTGTTTGGAGGTTTCTCAAAAATAGAGGAAATATAACTGCCATATGCCTCACATAAGACTCAGCTATACCACTCCTTGGCATATACCCAAAGGACTTTTGGGCATCTAAGTTTATTACTGCTCTATTCAACCTAGCTAAGAAATGGAATCAACCTAGATGCCCATCAACAAATCAATACATAGGAAAAATGTGGCACACATACAAAATTGAGTATTACTCAACTGTAAAGAAAAATTAAGTCATAAATTTTCAGGTAAATTGATGGAACTGGAAAAAATTATACTGAGTGAGATACCTCAAGCCCAGAAAAACAAACAGCATGGGTTGTCTCTCATATATGTAGCCAAGCTTCATATCTCTTGCTTTGTGTGTTAGAGCACAAATGGTAGCAAGAAAACTAAAAAGAGTCTTTTGAGGGGGCATTTAAGGAGTGAAGAATAGTAGATTATAGGTAAATAAAAATAGTGAGAATAATGGGAGCAGAAATGGTTAAGTAGGAAAAGAAATTGATGTTACTTTTAAAAAAATTTTGAGACAGAGTCTTCCTTTGTAGACCAGGGTGGCTCCAAACTTGTGTTGATACTCTTCATGTGCTTCCCAGGTGCTGGGATTAAAGGCTTGTAGCACTGGACAGGTTTTAGGAAAGAATATTGAGAGTAAGGGCGAAGTTAGGGGTTTGAGGAGGGCAAACACAAAGAGAAAGGATATGAAAAGCTATGTGGAAGGCTACTACCTCACAGTTCACTTTAAAAAAGAATCAGTGAAAGGATAGAACAGCACATTGGAATGAAAGAAGATAGAAGAATACAGAGGGTTAAAGGAATATTTGGGGATGGGGTGGGGGAATAAGGAGAGGAGGGGATAGTGGACGGGTTAAACCAAACTAAGGATTTAGGAAAAAGCCTAATGGAAACACAGCAGTTAGTAAGCTGAACTCAAAGTACAACGTAAAAAGAAGAATTCGAGTAGAGTTATCCTGCATATGTGAACAATGTCGCCCTCTGAAGACACGGGTTATTAAATGAAAATTTAAGTACAATTCATGGGATGCCTTAGTATGAGTTATTGATCAGGGAGGCCCCAGAGGTCTCCAGAACAACACAACTATTGTCATTTTCCTTCAGTGTATGCTTTAACTGCATGGTAAGAGCCTATTGCCAATTATATCGCTCACTTTGGCTACAGAATATAGAGAAATCAATCTCAAATGGAGCGAGAAAATGCCTCCTTGCTGTCTTACTTTCCTATTGTGTTATACAGGCTATTGGGGAAGAAAATTCATCATTTGTTTTACACAATGTGAAACACTGCATGATGCAATTCTAAGGTTAGATGCAATACCAGGCAAGATGTGCCTACTGGTGCAATAGTGGCACAACTCTTATGTTGTAACCTGCCACTCTTTGATTGGATTTGAGGCCAGCTCCAAAGAAGTTATTTCATTCCTGGTACTATAATCCTGCTCAAAAGCCCATACCTGTGGAGATCAGTCGCCCTAGACTGGAAAGTGCTACTGCTACTTTTCAGGTAAATGGTCAAGCTGTCATATTGTCTAGTAAATATTTATGTTTAAATGCATAGCCCTGGGGTGTTTTCAGACTTGATCAGATAAGTTTCTTTTGGCGGTGGACAGAAGTCAATTGAGAGATGTATAACTGATCAAAATGCTGAGTATAAAAAACTGATGATTCATGACTAAGAAGTGTTACTTAACCCATCAAATATTTTGTTGCATAATTCATGGAGCTGTGGCATGGTAATATTTATACTGATCATATAATATAACACAGTTGTAGACCTAATAAAATTTAATGGATGATGAATAATATATCAAAATGTGGGAAAGAAAATGAATATGGTCAAATAAGAGAAAAAAAATTGTCTCTATGAAGTATGGAATCGACTGAAGTTCCTTAGTAATACCGAAGTAAAACTACATAAAATATTTACATTAATATTTAAAAATATCTGATTATGCATATTTACTTTTTGTTGTTTGTTGGAATTTTTTTTTCTTTTTTAGAAGCAGAATCTTACTATATAGTCCAGGCTGACTTTGAACTCACAGAGATACATGTGATTCTGCCTCCTGAGAGTTGCTATTAAAGGCATGAGCTACCATGCCTAGCTTTATTTACTTTATAATATTTTATTTATTTTTATATTATGTGTGTGAATGTATTGCCTGCATATGTGTAAGTGTACCCGTGTCATGCAATGTCCACAGAGATGAAAAGAGGAGATCAGATTCCCCTGGAACTGGAGTTTCGGGTAGGCGTTAGCAACCATATCAGTACTGGGAACTGAATCCAGGTCCTCAGAAGAGCAGCCAGTGCTCTTAACCAACAAGCCATCTCTCCAAGCCCCAACCTAGTTTTATAAGAAAGGGTAAGGGATTCCCTATACTCGTGGATCATTCAGAATTGGTACTAATGTTATTATTTAAGATGCCATAGAATGGAATCCTGAACACATTAAATTCCTCAGTATTGATACTCTTAACTTCATAATGATTTTACATTTTTGAATTTGACTGAATAGCCACTAGGATCTTTGAAAGGTTTGTGTGTGTCTTAAGGAAAATTTCACAGAAAACACAGTAACATGTATTTTATCATTTTGTGGTAAAGATTTCATTATATTTACATAGCTAATACAATCACAGAATACTTTACAGTAGAATGTTGATTCTATTAACATATAGTGATTATGAGAATAAATATCACTGTGGATTGATGAGACAA
>NW_008359081.1:11211573-11221750 GCF_000622305.1 Nannospalax galili | reverse complement strand
ACTGAATGAAATAGCCATAGTTGTGTTTTCAAACTAAAAAATGTGATTCATTTTTTAAAGATAAAATTGTTTAATAACTGAAAGTTTTTGGTCTCTATCTGTCATGAACTATCATTACACTTGTTAAAATGCCCATTTAATTTTAATATTATTAGTGCCTTTAGCAAAGCATGCTTTTAAAGATGCTTTTCCTTACAACACATAAAAATGATGTCAAAGAATGTCATTTAAAAATAGTATGAAAATGAACTTTGTAATCATAATCATCTCATCTAGTTACATGTTATTTATAGATGAATGTCATTTTTACCTCCAAGGGATTTACTAGGCTTCTTTAGAAATTAAATGTACTGGATCAGCAATATCCCTGTAAAGTAGGCTGCCAAATTCATTACTATTTACTTGTATTTTATAGTGACTTTAATATGAACATTGATGTGACATTTAAGGGTTTAGTGATGTACATATTTGTGTATATACATGTAAAAAGAAGAAGACTTCAGTGGCACATGAGAAAGTTTATCTTTTTAAATCTGTATGTACCTTTTCATCTTTTAAGAAAATAATTAATTAGCTTTATCTATGCACAAACACATAGTAGCAGGCCATTATGTGTATTATTAGGTAGTTTCCAGACAGCCAAAATTTATTTTGTGTAGTACTAACATCAGGAGGTCCAAAGTCTTGCTCTTTCATATTCTGTGTCTGTCCACCTGCTTCCTCTTGATAGGGTTCTTGTTGTATCCTCATACAGCAGGAGAAGAAAGAAGTTCTCCTCTCCCCTCCCCTTCCCTCCCCTCCCCTCTTCACTCTGTATTCCTGGCTGGTCTTAAAGTCACATTACTCCTGCCTCAGCCTCAACTGTGCCCAGGGCATGGGGCCTCTTTTATACTGACATTAATTCCATTCAGTGAGGCACATTCTAAAGCAATAACTATTTCCTATGCTGGAACTGTATTATTCTCTAAGTATTTGCTCATTGTTAATAGTTATGTATCTTCATAGCAGATGGAAGCTACTAATATTTTTTGAAGTAATATCATGGGGGAACTCTACAGCTATTAAGTGTTTCATCTGTCCTCATGCTGAAGCAATTTTATCCTCTCGAAACTCAAATTAATAATGAGGATTTTCTTTTCTCCTTTACGTCCTTTCATCAGAAGTAGCTTTTTCATTTGTAACATAATGAAAGGTAACTGAAGAACTTTCAGTGGTGCTAAATCACTGTCAGAAAACATAACTTGCTTAAAAATTGGAAAAAATACACAGATTAAAACATTTAGTTTGACTGGCAGAAGCAGATTCTGAAGGCAGAAGTATACAATATCATTGTCAATGAGCCCATTTTCGATGAGCACTTATATTTGATGAGCACTTACAAAGTATGGAAGGATGTATACAATATTCAAAATACAAAAATGAATAAAGGCCCAATTTTTGCTCTCAAAGAAGTGATAATCTTTCACAAACCTGGATTTTAAGTAGACAATTGTGCCGAGAAGCTCAAGGAATGAAATAACAAGAAGATGTACAGACTACTTGATACCACCCAAAAGAAGGAGGAATCAAAGCTACCTGGACAAGTATGAACAGGCCACATATGGCAGTGTCTTGAAGAATGCAAAGAAGTCTTCCCAAAATATAAACTTATCCCCTTACTGATCTTCATGGTTCCTGCTCACTTCATTTCTGGATCAATGGAAGAAGATAAGGCGCTGGATAGGCAGCAGTAAAAACAACAAACAAAAGCAACTATAGTAGGCACTACAATAGAACGCTTATAAGATACTTAGGATATTTGTTGAATCTAGCATGCTTTCCATGCTCCCTTAGTGCCCCCATTTTGCCTGATTTCATTTTGTTTTATTTTTTAAATTTACTTGCAAGCACCTGAGGACGTTTTATTAAGATAATGACACTATGGGGAGGGATAGAATGCTAGAATGTTGAATCCATGAGTGATTTGCATTGTCTAATGATAGATGAGAATGCAACAATAAAACTACCAAACTTTGGCAGGACATGTTGATGCATGCTTTTAAGTCCAGCACCCAGTAGGTCAATGTACCAAGACCTCTATGAGCTTGGGCCAACCAAGTCTACATAGCAAGCTCCAGACCAATTGGAGCTATAGGGAGACCTTGTAAGAAAAACAGAACTGAAATCTATCCTTCAAATAGGACAATGGTGACCATTTCCAGAGGTCATAAGTGATGCTGAGCTCCACTTTCCTGTACTCACCTTCCCCATCAATGTATCTTGTATTAATATCCATGTCTTCTCTATCCCTCTACTTCCTTGCTGATGCTTCCTGTGATCACCGTAATAATAAAATCCGTAGACTCAGGTTTATATGTCAGATCTAATCCAGGGAAATGCAGTGTATACTTTTTCAACGTGCTTGCTTTGAAAAGGAGGCTAAGTGGCCACCATGTAGTTGGTTTGAGAGACAAAGATAAAAGCACCAGTTAGTGAATATGCATTGTCTCTCAATGCCTCAAGGGTGTTTTGTTCAATAAAGATCTGGAACAGTGAAGCCTTGAAGAGCTCATGAATGTTATTATAATCTAAACTGCTTGTGGCATTATAACCCTGTGTAATAATACATTGTGTTGGTTTCAGTACAGTAATTTTGATAGCTTTTTAGCATCTCCTTGTGCATCTGTAAGATCTTGGCAGCTCTTCCTTATTTCCCACTCCAATTTACATCACTGTCCCTGTAGGATATCTGTCATTCAGGAAATCTCAAGTTTGGACTGATAGTCAAATCCCTTAACTCTGCTTTTTGCTGTTTATCCCAGGACCTGTCACATCTCTGTCAGTCATACTATTGATATTCAACACTAGATAGACTTTTGCCTCCACAGGAACTGCGCCCCATTCCTGTATCTTGCACCACCGCTAATCTCCATGCTGCTGCTTGATGTGTTTCTTATTTGGTGCTTCTGATGTGCCCCACACCACAGCTGTTCAAATTTTAGTCATGGAGTGGCAACAGAATCTTGTCATGCTTATTGATCGATTCTGTTATAAGACAGGCATAGCAGAATTTCTTGTTCTCAAAGAATGACAAAAATTTTAATAACAGAGTTTCTTCAAGTTTACACTGAGATCTTGCTTCCCAAGAGGCACATTTGACATGAAAGTGACTGAGTCAGTTCTGTGTTCACATAATAGACATCAAGGTGCCCTTTGGACTCCTCCTTTGCTCCAACAATTGAGTCTAAGATTTTATTTAATTCATTGTGTTTATAACTTCAAGATGTTACCTTAGAGCACTGGTCTTACCCTTTTGAAATTCTCGTTTTGAAGTGCTTCAAATTATATTGACATAAATGTTCATCATAATGTCCAACCATTATGTGTTTAAGTTATTAATTCTGTATTTTATCAGGAAGTACTTAGAACCCTATGTATGTTACATATGCATTGATACTGAATGCTAAGGCTGTCATTTACTTAAATCCTTTACCAAATGTACCTAAAAGTTTGCTTTGAAGAGTTAGATCCAACACATTCTGAGTCTTAATTACTTTAAGCATGATCTAATATAAGATTTGTTGTCAAAGTATAAATCTTTGTGTATTTTCCTCAGAATGTTTAATAAGTTTTTTTTTGTACTATCTTGGCTTCTGTATTACATGCTTGAATTTCACAAGCTAAAAAACAAAATTCTAAATACTTCTCTGGAAGAAATTGAGAAAGCATAATGATGAAAGAATATGGTTACACTGAAGCAAGAAGATGCAGAGGGAAAATCTTAAGACGTATTCACTATTTTTTTTAAAAAAATATATATTTTATTGCGCTTTTAAAATTTCATACAACTTTGCCCACTCAAATACAGACCCCCTCCCCCATCCATGCCTCCTTCATTCCCCCACAGACCCCTAAGCACTCTGCCATACATGCTGAGTCCTATTCATTCAGGTGCTTGTACCCAAATGTCCATCAGGATAAATGCATCCACCGGTGTCTAGTCAGCCTATCCAGTGGTCGTATGTAAGTTATACACTCCCTCACCCAGCAACAACCAGTCTCAAATCGTTCTAAACCTAGTGTTTGATAACCTATCTTGCCATTAATACAGTATAGTTGTACATGAAACGCCATTTTTTATTATGGACAATCTTAAATATTTGAAAACAAAAATATGACCAAATCCATATACAGTGCAATCTGCCCAGTTATCATCATTACGACTTTTACCTCTCTCCACTACCTACTTCTTCTTTACTAAGGGTTTTAAAGAAAATTTCAAAAGGCATCACTCCTACTCTAAACATTTCAGCTGTTATCTCAAGAGTAACTGCTTTTAAAACCTACTCACAATGCTGCTGCCATTCCTAGAAAAGCAATACGAACACTCTATTTATGTTAAGAAAAATGTTTCATAAGTTAGTCAATATATAGGATCCACCTCTCCTTTTTCCTTACCATCTCTCTCATTCTTTTCCTCATTATCTTTGTTCTCTTCCTCATTATCTTCTTCCTCTTCTTTACCCTCATTTTCATTGCTCTTGAAGAAATCTATACTATCTAGAGTGTGTCAGTTTCATACTTATGGCATTATCGATCATGGCATTGTATTTTCAGTGATTCTCACAACTTAGCTGTTAGATACACAGCACTGCTCATAGGTTCCTGGATATTTTTGCAAGATGACATAGTATCATACATTATTTTCATCAGGAGTTTCAAAATGTTTCATATTACTTGGCATGGGTCCTGTGCTTGATGCCGCCATTGTCACAAGTTCACATGGGCAAGCTTCCAGAGGCCTGAAAGCCTCTGCTTCCTTGTGTTCATTAACCAGCCCTGACTCTTACAATCTTTCTACCTCTTCTTCCACGAAGGTCCCTGAGCCATGGGTGAGTAAGATTTAATAGAGGCATCCTATCCAGGGACACACACCCTGCAGGGGCATGGATGGAGGGAGGGTGGTCTAAATTTGATTAAGAACTGCTGTATGAAATGTACAAAAGCTCAAGAAAAGTTTTAAAAACCTTCATATTAGGAGCTGTATTATTTAATTTCTCTCGTATCTGTGGCCAAGGATCTGCCATGAAGCAACTGAACAGTGGAAGGCTTTATTCTGCCTCACAGTTTGAGATAGTATAGGGTATTGTAATGGGGAAGGCATAGTGTTCAGAGCAGCTTCCTGCTGTGGCAGAGCAAAATAGCCAGTAAATCTAGCCAAGAAATAGGACAGGGTGAAAAGTGGGGATCAGCTATAAAACCTTAAGGCCCACTCCCCAGTGACCTATTTCTTTCAGAGAGGCCTCACCTTCTAAAGTTTTTACAGCCTCCCAAATTGCTTACCAAATTGTAAAATAGCTGGTAAATCTATCCAAGAAATAGGGACAGGGTAGAAAGTGGGGACCAAAATGTTAAAAGGCTTGGGGGTATTTTCCTTTCAAGCTTTAATAGAAGAAATTAATCACCGATGCCTTGATTATTTCATTATAGATCATAGAATATCACACAATGCAATACCTATATTCTATTTTTTCCTTTTCACTTATTTTCTGGGTTATTTGTAAGAATATAGGCTCTTTGTATTAGCTATTTCATCATACATACAGTTCATGCACTTAAAGCAGAATAAATGCCTCACTTTCTCTCCAAAGAAAATTACTTTGAAAATATTTATTTGGTTCTCTAGTATCCTCCAAATGTTTAACAGTGATGATTTTTACTTATTATAATTGCTTGTTTCTTTTGACAACACCTGCAAATGCATTTGTTTCAATGTACTTAAATATGACTAATAGATTTCTATCATTTTTGTTATTAATTTATTGACTTACAAAATTTTTCCATCATTACCAAAATAAATCTTTTTTTGTATCTCGATTTCTTTTAATATAGTATTAATAATCTTTGTAGGTCAAATAGTGGTCTATTTTAGGTCTGTTTTGCTGTTCTTCCCCTTGAGGTATGGTCTCACAATATAGCGCAGGCTGAATTGAAGCTCACTATATCACCCAGGTTGGATTTGAACTTGTGGTTCTCCTGCGTCAACTTTCCCAGTGCTAGGATTACCGGCTTGTATCAAATAGCTAATTGAAGCAATTAGATTGTTGATGACCAATGTCATCATTGATGATAAAATATATATGTAATTTTTTCTTCGGATTTTTTTATTAACTCATGACACATATTTCGTGACTGACATATTTAGGAGTTAAAAAGGAAGCAACAAAATGGGAAAATATTGTTTCTGTGATTTGTGCTAAAACAGTCCATCAAAGCAACACTTACTGATAATTTACGATGCATTTAGCACAACCAAGTGGGCCATACAGTATACAAGAAAAGAGATTAGATGTCATCCTAAATCTAAATAGATATCCACTCTGAACCAAAACTTTATTTGTCTAAATTTAACTACCTAAGTTTGGCATCATCAATATTTTCATGACCATTATCAATTAGATATAATATGCTATGAAAACTTAACTTGTCCTTCTCCAGTTTAGGTCACATTGATTTATTTAGTTCATTCCAGGATAAAGAAGACAGGATCATATCCCTTGCAGTCTATCACTATAATTTATCATTATACCTATTTTACCCCTCCCATTTGTCTTGCTTTTATGATAGTGTGATAAAATACTGTAGAATATTTGTCTTTATTTCCTAGATTATGCTATATAAACTTATGTTCTAAAGACACTGATTTGTTTTGCAGGCAGAAGGTTTTTGAGAGACATTATAAACCCCTGAAGTACAATGATCAGGATACATACTATGTTATTACTCTTTCTTAAGTGCTCCTATCCTAGCTTAGTACCCTTTTGGGTATTATACACAAGTTTCATTGGTTCAAACTCATTTTGTCTTCTGGTGCTATTTTCACGCTAACTCAACCATGGTGGAAATGATACTTTAGCTGACACTGCAGTAATATTGCCTTCAAGCATATCACACATAGACAGTTAATTACGATTTGTTATTAACCCACATCAGTAACATCTGCTCAACAGTGATTTAAGATGTTTTGATAAAGTGATGTCTTTATAAATTCTTCAGCCTTCTTAAAAAAGTCAATGGATTGTGTTTCCCTACCAAGAACCAGAATCAGATTTCCTTAGTATTAAAATATTTTATTTGGTATTTATTATAATACAGTTATATTCTAAACTTGAGAAATAAACAGGCTAATTTAAACCATCTTTAAAAAATACTCCTATGTAATACTAGTTAATCCACTTTCTTTACAATATACTTATATAAGCACAAATTTAAAATATATAAAGTCTTTACAAATAAAGGACAAGTGCAACATTAAACAATATTTTTAAAATGCCAGTTCAAAAAGCAATTCCATTCAAATGTGTGACCTTAATGTGTGTGCCAAAATTGTTTTGGAGAAATTAAATGGCCTTTGTAATATGAATATACAACAGCTATAATGTATATCTTCTTTTATTTTCTAAATCCACTGTGAGGACTCAATTATTTCACTGCTTTTCTCTATTGAAATTTTGCAAAAAAAAAAGTCATGTGTACATTGTAATCATGTTTTTCCCATAATACACCATCATACATTCCTATCAATGTTTTTGTGTCATAAGCATTTTGGAGGTCCAAAAATATATTATTCTGTTATAAATATGCTGTTTTAATGATTCTATGTCGAAGGAACATATTATTCAGTTTTGGAAATTGAATTTTCAGTCCAAAGTCTTTATTTCCATGGATTTATCCCTAAAGTTTAAAAAAGTAGTGTTTTGTAATCAGGAACAAAATTTAACACACTTACAAGTGAATAACAAGAATGACTTTTTCTTCCTGCCATCATAACAAGAGGCCACATGGCAGACAGGTATGCTTTATCGGCTGAGGAAATTTTAGACACAGTTGCAAATGACCCTGGAAATTAAATAGCAGTTAAGGTATACACCTTAGTCTGTTTTGTATTGCTATGAAAAAATACCAGATATTGGCTAACATAGAAAGAAAATAAGTATATTTGGCTCAGAATTCAAGTAGTTAGAAAGTCCAAAAAGCATCTCACCTACATTTAGCAAAGATTCTCTGCCTCTATGTACCAAAATGATAGATGACATTTCAGGGTGAGACAGAGGGAGGGCAGAAAGCAGCTAGAAGACAGAGGTGGCAAAGGGAGGAAGGAAAGGAGGTAGCAAAAGAAGTGTGTCCGACTTTGAAAGAAAAAGGGATATGGGAAGGGCCATTCTTGGTCTTTCTTTTTTTAAATTTTTACAAAAACTTTATTGAGAAGTTCATACTTGCATATAAGGTGTTTTGATCAAATCCATGGCCACTCCCTCCCCTCTAACATACCCCCTCTGAAGAGGTAATGCTAAAATTTTTTAAGGATTAGATACAAGCTCCCAAATACTTTTTGACATTTTTGGTCTTGGAACAGAGTATGTTGTTAAAAGGCCCAAGCACATTTTGACTTTTAGCCAAGATACTGGCTACATTTCATTGGGGTCTCTTTACCCTAACTGCCTAGCCAATTCCAACCTCCTATTCTTACCACACCATCCTCTGAAGAGGTTACCGAAATTGCTAATAGGGAATAGGGACGTGGACCATTCTGGCTTCTTCCATGCTGAACAGGGATGCAGGATGAGGCAACTGGAGTACCCCTTCAGTGTGACTATCTAAAAGGCTCCAAAGTTGCATAACTTTTGTCTCTAAAGGGAGAAGAAAGTCCTTGAATCATGAATTGGAGATGTGAAGGAGAAAAAAAGGCAAGAGTAATTAGCACTACAAGTTCTAGACAGGGAACTAGAAAAAAGTCAGAACAAGGCAATTTTCAAATGTCCATATGAGAGTCCATTGGGGTTTCTTGACAAGGCCTTCCAAAAGCATCCCTCTATTGAGTTCTTCCTCATTTTTATTTTGTCTTCCAAGACTGGACTAGTTAACTGGGAAGAGTGGCTGGTACAACAGTCCCTTCTGCATAAAATAACTACCATCATCATGACTTCAGCTGAGCCTGATCACTAAACATAGTCACAATTGGGCTTGTTGATGGTTGTGCTCATTCATTAAAGGAGGGCCAAGCAAGGTCACTGGACCCTCACCATTCTTGGTCTTTCATAATAACCCACTGTCGGGAAAGTCAATTCACTCCAAGAGATCATGGTCACTCTGAAGGCAATCATGACCCAATCCTTTCCACTAGGCCTCTGATATTAATAGTCTCACCAAGTTTCCATACCATTAAATTGAGAACCCAGCTTCCAGCATATGAAACTTTGGGGGAACATGCTGTATTGAAACCATACTAGTCATACATTCAAATAGTTCAAAAGTATCATTAAATAACGGCTTGAGATCCTCTCAGTGATAAAGCCTGTATAACATAATTTTTCCTTCTTGTTAAAAAGAAAGATCAGGGCTGATTAACTGGTTTGGTGGTAAAGCACATACTGCATAAACCTGGCACCTATGTAAAGAAGAAAAGAAGCAACTTCACCAAATTGTCATTTGACCTCCATAGCATATGTGTGCTGTGGCACGCACATATCATGCACACAAACAATATAATAAATAAATGATTTCTTTATAATATGATCATTAAAATATATGGAGAATAGTAAAGCAAATTATTGATAAAAATAAGTCATTTTGCTTAGTGGGATATGGATTTTAAATATTTAGTAGTTCATATTTGATTATTTACAGTTCCTATGAGCTAAGCCTTTTCCTAATGGCTTTGATTTGTTAGATTATTCTAATGGACTTAAAGCGACAATATATTATTCCTAAAACAAAATGTTTTAGGTATGCTTAAAACAGCAATGGAAATGGCTGAATGATAAAGTCAAATGGAATGGGTGAATAATATAACATTACATTTTTATTATGTTGGTATTACATTCTCGTCTCTCATATTGCAAAAATTTAAAGCCAAAACTTTCTTAAAGGAGGAAAATGCAAGGCAAAATGTTGCTGAGTATCTGCCTAGACAGCTGAACTAAAGCCATAACAGGAAAGTCAGAAAGTAAGCCAGCTCAAGCTAGAACAAATGACAAATCTGAGGAGAAATAACTAATGAGTACAATGGACTTTCACAGAGCAGCAGGCAAAATGTACCGCCTTATTTTATGTTATATAGTTTCCTGAATTTCTTACTAACACAGGTAATTTTATGAGAAAAGTAGATTGTATTATTCAAAAAATACTTTTGATTCAG
>NW_008359081.1:11196202-11211473 GCF_000622305.1 Nannospalax galili | reverse complement strand
TATACACAAACATTGCAACAAAATGTCAGATTTCTTTGTCTGTTGATTCAAGTTGGTACGCAGGATTTTATATGCCATGGCATTTTGAGACCACACAGTAGATAGATAAATGTAGGTCAAAACTAAAGGTTCACTTTTATTCTATACTGTCACCTTCTTGTCCCTGACAGAGATCTTTAATGAACTCAGAGTAAGAGTCTATAAATGCATTAGTCCAACTTAAGTTGAACCTGGGGAAAACTGCCTATTCAGTAAATGAAAATGATTTGCATGGAGGTATGGAACCAAAGGTTAAGTTAAAAAGTTTATGAAGAAGACCATCAAAATTGAAAAAGGGTAATTGAATCTTAATCCCATTATTTCAGATGCATTCTGTATATTCAAGCCTTTTTAGAGTCCTTGTGTCTGGGAATAGTAACTAGGGTAAAAAGCAGATCAAATAAGTTTGAAAATTATGAACGCATTTCCCAAGAAACTATGCTTTATTTGTAATCTGGAAACATGAAATGATTGCTCTGCTTCTTAATCACATCTCCCTTCTAGAAATTGTTTCTTTTGTGACGATTTATGCATATACTTTAGTTAGCTGTAGTAAGGATCAGTGAAGAGTATCTTTAGTAGCCACTAGTTCAAGAGAAAATGATACCATTTTGTTGCTTGCTTATAATAGGTATGTGGTCCATCATTCTGATTCTTTCAATAACTGGGGTAAGTAATATTTTAGTTCTGCAAACTGTGCCATTATTCTCAGCCCTTATCTGATACAATATAACAAAACTGTGTGAGATTCAAAGAAAATTTCCTTAATAAAACACGTTATATTACAGAAAAGGAGTAAATGAATTGATAAGGGATTCTCTCTTGGAGAAATTTACCTCTGATAATCACGCCACTTTTCCAAACTGAAACCAAACCAGTCAATCAGATATCAAAGAGAAAACAAGTGGGAATATCAGTTAAATTAGTGAGGACAAATTTTATGCAGTCATGTTAACTCAACATGGAAACAGACCCATGTGTAGTGACATCCATTTGACTTTGAAGAGATGAAACATGTTTTAAAGGAGGAATGAGTTTCAGCAAGAATGGGGTTCATTGGACTTAGGGCATCAAGGATTGTTCCATATAAAATCCATTTGTGTCTTCTAACATACATATGGAAACAGATTTGCTGTCTTCCAACCATTCAGTTCTTCTGTCTTTTGTTTACTCCAACATACACCTTACCAGTATCTCCATCATCCTAAAGATATGGACTTTAGCTGATAGAAGCCATGTTAGTGTTTTGTTATTCTTTAGAGGTCAACATGGGCATATTCAAAAATACAGGTGCAAAAGAACGTGACTAGAGTTTTGTTAAAGAGTGTCTTGGTAGATATTCACTCTTTCCAAGACACTCTTCATCCGAGCCATATTCATTTGACATTCAAATGTCTTCTGTTTCTAAGAGTTGGTGGAACTATATATTGATATATGGCAGTGGAAAATATTTGCTGGACAGGGCAAAAAAATCAGGCATTTAATCAGAGTTCTCTTTATGGAAATAAACAAAAAATGACTAATCGCTGAGAAAAATCTTAAAGTCTAGTTTGTGAGTCCAGAAGACATTTTGCAGAGAACAGATTTTGATGTTTACATATGGAGTTCTACGTATACTTAAAGTAAAGACAACAGTGACAATCTATTGGATTTTCTTGTTTATAGTTTGAATATATGTGGTGATGGCACAGGTACAAATTTCCCAGTCTTGGTTATCTCCAGAGCAGAGCATGTAAGACCCAGGGGTTGCAGTGGACATTCTGAATGGTCACTGTAGCAGAAGCCCCAATTTCAAAAGATGCTTATATGTGATTTGTTGTAGTAATTACTCCTTTGAAATTTATAACAAATTTTCTGACTACAGTGTGCAGGATTTTTTAGATCCCAGGGAAGAAATACAGCTATAAGACTTCCTAAGTTGCACTAGGAATTTGTCATTCTGATTTTATACACACACACCACACACACACACGCATAGTTTGGGGCATTATATCAGATTCCTGTATATATATATATACATATATATACATATATATGTATATATATATACATATCCATCCAGTTTGGCATCAAACTCACTATTTAGAAAAAGATGACCTTGTACTTCTGATCTTCCTGCTCCTTTTGCCATGTGCTGGGATTACAGGTGTGAGCTACAATGATGCCAAGTTTAAAGACTTTTGTTCTTTGCAATAGCAAATCAAAAGTAAGTGGGGAAAATTAGAAATGCTCATTTTCTGAGTAGCAGCCAAATATTGAGTAAAATAAGAATAATAAAATATCTAGTAAGGATTCACACAATATGTAAAATGGCATGATTAAGTTTAATTTATAGGTAATATTAATAAAACATCAAACATAAGAATATGACAAGAAATGCTGTGTTTTGGGCTGGAGAGGTGGCACAGTGGTTAAGAGCATGGGCTGCTCTTGCAGAGGACTTGGGTGTCATTCCCAGAACCCACATTTCAGCTTACAACCATCTGTAACTGCAGTTCCAGGGGATCCAACACCCTCTTCTTGATTCCACAGGCGTTGTATGACTCAAGTATATTTATATTCATGCAAGCAAAAGACTCATACACATAAAATAAAACATAAATAATTAAGAAATGGTGTGCTGTACTTTTAACAGCACACAACAAAACTGGATGGATGCTAGTATTCCTGGAGTACAGGCATGCTAGGATGTAATTGCTATGCTTTGTGCTCTGAGCATAGTTTGGGGCATTTTATCAGATTCCTGTACTTTACACACTGCATTCTCTCTAGTGAATCATTTACTTACTCTTTCCCTCAGTTTATACTTCATTGAAAAGGGAATAATTTTTATTGGTGCACATCCATTATACATAGCGATGGGCTTCATAAAGGCATTGGATTTTTAAAAATCTGTTTTTTATTAAATTTTTGTGTATTTCATACAAGACATCTCAAATAATCTTAAACATCTTTACACCCCTGTCCACACCAGCATCTTCCCATAGGCCCCCCACTAGAACCAATATACTCTGTGATCCATGTGAAGGCCCACTGTGTTAAGTAAGTGTCCCCAGACATTCCCCAGTACAAGTCCATACACTGACATCTTGTAAGCCTATCAAGAATCCCTTGTTTTAGGAAGATCAGCTCTTTCTCTCAAAAATCTAATGCCTTAAGGGTTGAGATTAAAGCACTGAGAATTTCAGAGAGACAAAAATTTTGTTGTAGTGATTGGTAAAGAGCCTGTCCTCTTAGGTTTTCTTAAAATCCTACTATGCATTTTCACTTGCTGTTAATAAGCACTGTTATTTAATCACACCAAGAATCAGAAAAGTACCTAAGCCATAAATGAAGACATCCTGAACGTCAGTCACCATTTGCATCATGAACTAAGAATTGACAGGTTTCCTGTTTCTTGTAATGACTTTCCTGAAAATATAAGCTCTTAATGATATTAATATAATAGATTGTTTTCATTGTCCTGCTATGTAATATCGTTTCAAAATAATAACTTTTACATTATTTTATGTACTTAATAGTTGATTTCTGCATTCATTTTATTATTATACATGAATATGTGGACTCTGGTGAATGCTTCTGATGATCAGGTTTTTCCTATTCCCTGTCTAAACATAACCTTACTATGCAGCTGAACATCTCTTATCCCAGATGCAGCCAGATGTATTTGATACTATATCTGCCATATTTTTCCTGTGTTGTGAATCAGTTTTTTCATGAAATACTGATTCCTTACTTTGCTTGCTCATATGACTCTTTTATACATCATTTAGACTGTCCTCTTACACTAAAAAGGCTCCTCTGCCCGAGGATGTTAAATCATAATAGCTTCTGGGTTTCCAGATAAAACATTCCAGACTATTGTAGCAGATGATAGTATTAACTTTGGCCTATATCCAAACATTATTAGATAACTAATCTAATGAATTAGTTTCTTATACGTTAGCTGTTATTTCTTCTAGTATATAAATGCACCATGAAGGTAGGAAAAATGTACGTAGTCCAATCTAATACCTGAAATTTCATTCTCTGTACCTGTGGTTAATTGTGGTCCCAAACTATAAAGCAGAAAAATTTAGAAACAACTTATAAGTTTGAGACTGATCATTTTTCTGATTATTTGTCACATAACCTCATGCTGTCTGGCTCTGGCCTACTCAGGTTGGGTACCAGTCATTTTTTTTTTCCAGGATCAACACACCGTATGCAGTGCCTGCCTGCTAACCATTCAGTACCTGCCTTGTTTATCAGATTGACTATTGTCAATATCATAGTGCTCGTGTACAAGTAATTATTACATTTCATCAAATATTATAATACTTTCATATACTTAAATCATGAATTAAACTTTATTATGGACATACATGCCAAACAAAAAATATGCAGTATGTATGCTGTTTATACTAAACTCAGTCATCCAATGGGTGTCTTGAAATATATCCTAGGTTAAAGAAAACTGTCTCTCATTTACTGATAGTTATCAAGTTTTTATCATATTTAAAACTGGAATATTTTCTCAGTGAATCAAGATAAAACTGAAAAGAGGAAAAGATAAATGTTCAAATTAGAATCCCATTCCTCACCTCACCCCCCTCCCCCAAAGTAATAAATGTATGCTTAAACAGAACAGGCATGTTAGCTTAAAACAAAAAGACGTTAAAAACATTTTTTGTGACTTTAACATGATACAGATAAAATAAGTGAAACAAAGAAATGTGTCTTTGTTAGCATTAATTGTCAACTTGACAAAGTATAGTATCACCTGAAAGAAAACCTCATTGAGGGACTGTTCCGATCACATTGGTCTGTGGCCATGTCTGTGAAGGATTGTCTTGATTGTTAACTGATGTAGGAGCACTCATAGTATGCTGCATGGTATCATTCATTGGGCAGTGGACCTGGCCTGTAAAATAAAGCTAAGTAAGCATGGGACTGAGAGAGCCAGCAAGCGGATTTCGTTCATGGTTTCTACCTCCAGGTTCCTGCCTTGAGTTCCTGCCCTAACTTCCCTCAATGATGGATTATGACCTAGGAATGTAAGTCAAATATACCCCTTCCTTCTCTAAGTTGCTTTTGGTCAGCATGTTTTATCACAGCAGTGATCTTAGTATTCTATGGCAAATTTGTTCCCAGAAAACATTTTGTTTCCCAGAATATTCTGTTGACAATAAAATTGTGTTCATTAGACCAAATCTATGCTGTTCATCTCTGGAAAACAATTTTAAAAAACATCGAAAAATACTATAACTTGTCTAGAAAGCAACTGATATTGTTAGGGAAGGATTAATTACCTTCAGATATTCAAAAAGTCGTTTAGTGAGAAAGGGATGACATATATTCTTATTACTGTAAGAAAAAAGGAAAGTGTCAAGTATCCACTCACAATTTAAATAAATAAATAATAAATAAATAAATAAATAAATAAATAAATAATAAAACAGTAGCTGATGAACCTGAGTAAAATAGGCAAAGTTTCATTGTGAAGAACTGAGAGCTTCTTTACTGGACTGTGAGAAAGGGCTTAACATTTGTTTAAGGAAAGCTATAGAGAGGTTTATGACAATGCCAGGAGATGGAGACTATTAGAGAATTTTAGAATATTCTCAGGAAAACTTTGTGGGGCTTTGAGTGTTTCAGGGTGCATATACAGGCTGAGGAGAAACATTGCCCCACCAATGCCCCCAGTTTCTCTTCAGTGAATAACAAAATTCTTACTAGATTTCATAGATTGCTTCAGTGTCATATTTCATTTCGAGAATAGTTTTCATTCAACTCTGAGACTTTATTCTGATGTACTTCTCATAGGTACTTGAATTGTTTTGGTAATATTTTATGTTGAATGCAACAGAACAAGAAGCATCTACTGTACAGAAATGGTTCTCTATTACAATTTCCAAAATACCTTTAATTAAGATTATTTAATTTAATCAATTCATATATTAGCATTGCAGCGAACTTAATTCATTTCTAGCATGCTGGCATAGCGTGATTAAACAAAATAAATAGAAAAAGAAAGGCAAAAAGAGATAGCCATATTAGCTATTCACCTGCCTTTGTATATAATAGCAAGAACCAAATGTACTGGTCCAAAAAGTGCATCGATAGGACTTTGTGTACTCACTGCTGTTGGAACAGTTAACTTGGAAGGAACTTAAGGAACAGTTACTGGTTTACCATATTTCTAACTACAGAAATGGTATTTTGTTACAGTCATTGTAACTGCCCTGCCACAATGAGTTCAAGAGACAGCTTCTTCCTACTTACACATGTGTCTTTCTCAAATAGCATACTGTCTTGAAAATTCCATGTAATTCAATAATTTAGCCTGTCCCACAGGACAGTATAATTTTACAATTAAATTTTGTCCCCAGTCATTTGGTTTAATTATCTATGTGAATATTTACATTGATTTGTCGAATTTTTTTTGTTTTGTTTTTGCTTTTCAAGGTCCGTATGAATGGTGACTAATGTCCTCTTAATTTTTTTTGAACTATTTAAAATTATTAAATTCAAGTGCTGAAGAGATGGTTCAGTGGTTAAAGAGCACTTTACTTCCCTTGCAGAGGACCAGGTTTGGGTTCTCCCTACACATAAGAATACAACTAACTGTCTGCAACTCCAGTTCTAGGGGATCTGAAGCCTTCTTCTGGACTCCATAGGCTCCTGCACATATGTGGGGAATGTAAACTGATGCAGGCATACACACACGTACACATAAATTTAAAAAAATAAATGTTTTAAAAAATGTTAAAAATCATTTAATTCAATTTTTGAAGTTAAATTCTGGTTTTGTACACCAATAATAATAACATCTAACAGATATTAAATTTCTGTGTTAATTTTTCCAATACTTGCATAATTTTAGTTTTGCCCCATATTTGATCCAGTTTCCAGAACAATTTTTTATTATATATCCATCCCATACCATGAGAAAAAAGGAATACCTTTAAAATAGCCTTCATTTCTGATTCATCATCTCAATGTTATTATCTTTTGGTTTTTGTTTTCTTATCAATTTTTATTAGGGTATACAGTACTAGTTGTTATTTACCTATATATCTATATGTTTGTCAATTTAATTTGTTGTTTTAAAATTTCATGCATATATATATATATAAATAATGTATACTTATTACTCTTCTTCTCCACCCTGTCTTAACTCCTCTCACCCCTGTCTGTTCTCTTCACCTCCCTGCAAATCTTTCTCAAATTCAAGCATTTGGCTTTGTTTTGTTTTGCTTTATTGTGACTCACTGAGTTTAATCAAGGCCATCTGTGCGATGATTATCCATTGGAGCCTATTGGGCTCAGCATTGGGTACAGAACTGAAGACAATGACTCCCCCTCTCCAAGAATTCCTCAGATGCCAACAGTTCATCAGCAATAGATAGGTAGGCCTCTATGAACCTTTTTCCTATCCATGACTGTTTGCTGTAGGCCCAGTCAGTGCAAATAACGCAGCTGCTGTGCACTCATTATTGCAATGGCTGTGTCAAGCCTAAAGAATGGAGTTTAGGCAGTCCTTCTCCTTAACTTCCAAGTGTGTCTTACAGTCTTGGAGTCCCTGCTTCCTCAGTGCTTTGTGAGTTTTAGAGGGGGTGATAGAAATGTCTTATTTAGGGTAAGGCCCTCAACTATCACTTCTTAGTATCTTGGGTAGAAATGAGTCTCTATATTTACTGCCATTCACATATCAGAGTATGGTGATGCAGCCATTGAATGGAATCGTTTGGGTGCCAGAGCCTAGGTGTAGAGGGCCTTTGCTAATTTTTAAAGCCTTCAACTTTCATCAGTGTTGGGCAGTGATGGGAAAAACCCTAAGACATATGTGATTTGTTTGATGCTGAATGAATGGAAAATACAGACTGAATGATTTTGTTTCTTATATACTTGTGTCAATATTATTTTGGAATTATAGTTTGAAACTTAATAGTAAAAAGAAAAACATCTTTTTCATAGAGGAATTGTATCTGACATAATTCTTCACATTTTAAAGTTCGAAGTAACAAGTCTTACTAATATAATACCATGAAATTCTAAAACTGTTATAGTCTCAATATGAAAGTTACTATAATGTAATAAAGTAAAAAGCATAAGATCTTAACTGGGAGGCAGAATCTACAGTCTGAAAAGTAGACGAATTCACTTATAAAACTTTTGTTTTTTAACTCAAACTTCCACATTTTGGAAAGCAGATGCTGAATGGATTTCCTGTTTATAGAACATGCAGTCGTGGGAAAATGCATTATGGGGTGTGAAAGATATCTGAGCCTCTTATGAGACTGAGAATCTTAGAGTGAATGTGTGATAAATTTGATCTGAACTTTATCTCAGATGCTGGAAACATGTGGCAACCTGCCATTGCTCCGAAGTAAGCTAAAGGAACTAAACGCATGCAGGCATTCACAAACGGCAGCGGTACCCTTACCCTGTCTTCATTGAAGGGAAAGATTGATCTGGAGAATCCAGACTGAGAAAACACTCTGTCCACAGGAACGTGGTTTTAGCAAAAGTTTTATCCTATCACTTCTTGAAATTTCTACTTAAAGCAATTCGAAATGAGTATGTGAAAGGAGGTGGTGTGTTAAGATTTCTCATAAATAATTCTATATTTATGAGAAGGCAGGTTCTGGTACATATGTAATAAATGTGACTTTTTGATGTCACATTTACCTTAGGATGGTAAGTGCATTGATTTCAAAGAAATATAAAACACAATAAATAAAATATTCCAGGTAGCTCAGATCCTTGTAAATGAGTCATCAAACCCCTCTCAGTTTCCCTTGCTTATGTGAATAATGCCTTGGGTTAGACTGAAACTCACCAAAGTGTTTTTCTGAAGACTGGGGGTGGAAAAAGTTTCAGAAAAGAGAAACACACAGGAAGAATTATTGTAGTGACTGTCAAGTAATTCATCTCAACAGAAGAGAAGCTGATTTTCAGTCAGTCTAAGGTAATAGAAGATGTCAGAATTCTGAGGGTTTTTTTTTTATTTCAATAGCCCACTTAACCTCCTAAAGAACACCATAGAATATCAAGTGAATCATAAGGTTGAGTGACATTCAAGCACACTTGTTTTCTTTAAATATTGATATTTTCCCCTTAAAATTATATGTCTAGAAAAACTTGTTTTAGAAGCAGTCTGTTAGGCTCAGAAAAATATCTACATGTGTCAGATATAAACTTTGATAGCCTCAGATTTTAGGGTGCCCTAGGCTGGGGAAACGAAGTCTGAATGAAAGCTCTTGATTTGTCAGCTCTACACTCCATTCAAAGGAATGTGGGGCACAGTCTGAAACTGCAGATTAAGTGAAATGCTTGCAAAAGTTTTACCTCAAAGTCTGTCAGCTGAATCTTGCTAACAATATAGAAATTCTTCACTACAGAAAGAATGATCCTCCCCAGACTGATAATATTCTCAGTTTATGGTGTCTGTGATATTTTTGTAAAGTGGAAAGTAGTTAGGGGTTGGAGCATGATAGTCCTAGAAGATTTTTGGAGATTCAGCGAACCAGATGCCATCTAAATTTGGACAAAACTTAGAGGGCAAAGGAAAATTCAATTGTATGTTCACATTCTTTGAATTCCCAGGACTTAACTTATAGCACATGGTTCATAAAAGACTCTGTAAGTGATTACTGAATGAGTTAATAAATGAAAAATTGCCAAAGGAATATGTCTCAAGGATTTTGATGTAGTTCTGGGTTCTTTCATCATGCATGCACTGCTGTCTACTGTCCTTGAGCATTTATAATAAAAGGTAGATTTGTTTATTTTCTGGAATGTCTGATCTTATTAAACTGTAGTAGGTAATTAGGATAAAGAGATAATGCAGTGAATGAAGATTAGTAAGACAAAAGTCAACTAATTAAAACTCTCTGAGTCAGTGCTCTTACCTGTAAATAATATTGATGGTATAATACCTACTTTCTCTTATGTGATACCAAATTGTACCTTCTAAGAAATCCATTGTTGTATACTATATGGCTATGTTGAATATAGTCTACAAAATCTTATTCCAACCACCTTCACTGTCCTAGCAGAATGATTTCCCTAAATATACACTGTAATACAATGGATACATACATAGATTTTTGTTTGAATTCCAGCTTCACTATTTACTCCACAATGCTTCAAGTTACTTCTGCAAGTCCTCTATAAAATGATAATAGTGTGATGCCTATTTCTATGGGAATTAAAGAACTAATACATATAAAACTTTGGAACATTTATGGCTTATTGAAAACACTCAATGAACCTTAGCTATTGTCATGATTATCAGCATGAACACCACCACCACCATCATCTTCAACATTAACTACATGATGTAACTAAAGCCTATATCTGACTGCCACTGTCATAGTCACTAACATGTAGTAATAGCATCTTAAAATCTACCTCATGGCAATAGTTCTGGCTTCACATATCACAACTTTTTGCTGCACGTTTTATTGTGTTTAGAAATACCATCCCATCAGTAGTCCTTCAATAGATTTTCTTATTTCTTCACACTGACTGTTTATTCAACTAAAAATGACAGCTATATGCAAACAAACTCCTGTCTATCCGGAGACTATCAAATGTGATGGTTTGCCTCTACTTTCTGTCATTTGCATAATAGGAAGGAAATGTGTTTTTTAAAGCATTAGATATGGTTTCTACATATTGACACTTGGAAGATTTGCTTAGGGTACCATACCAGAATGCTGCATTGTTTGATATCAA
Organism: Nannospalax galili; assembly: GCF_000622305.1. Lineage (NCBI taxonomy): Eukaryota > Metazoa > Chordata > Mammalia > Rodentia > Spalacidae > Nannospalax > Nannospalax galili. The sequence goes on along the minus strand of NW_008359081.1, from coordinate 11,200,709 downwards.
AGCTATGTATTGGCATTGTATGACAAAGTGAACACATTTTGTATATCACTGAGACCTCATTTTAGCAGCAAACTATATTGCTGTTGAATTGGCTTAAATCATGACCTTTCTTAGGAGGAAATATTGGGTCACTAGCACAAATTCATGTGATATTGTAAAGAATACTTTGTAACAATCGGTATTTTCAGAAAATTCTTCACTCTTTACCACTACATTTTCTATCATGAGAATTTTCTTTACATTGGCATATAAAATATAATGATTGATATTTTGAATGTAAAGGAAAAAATGGAGATACTAACACAACCATGGCATGATAGGCTATGAAACTGCCAAAATATTAGAAGGAAAACTGTCTACCGTAATCTTTGATAATGTTTATGTGTATCATTAAGAAAGAAGGAAAGCCTTTCAGCAGTAACAGTTCTCTTCCTCACTTTGAGGCATGACTGTTATCATAACTTTTTCCAGTGATAATTACTTCTCTCTGTCATCTATCTATCATCTGTCTATCTATCTATCTATCTATCTATCTATCTATCTATCTATCTACCTATCTATCTATCTCTATCAATCATTTATATATCTATCATCTATCTTCTATCATCTATACATTCATTTAATCTATCTGTAGGTCTATATATAGATGTTTATGTGTGAGCTTAAGAACTGAATTAAAATAGGGTCTTACCTTCAAGTTCTGAGAAATAACAAAGGGCTGTGGCAATAGCTTGTGTAATTTGGGTAGTATTTTGGACTACCCTGAACAATAACTCAAAGGGAGGTGTCTCCAGTATGGCACTGTGTTTTTTGGAGACATAGCTTAGTGGTTCAGAAGCCTTGTTCTTGCATAGGACTAAAGTTTCCAGCACGCACATCGGGTGACTCACAACCACCTGTAACTCCAACTCCAGGGGGACCCAACACTTTTGGCCTTTGTGGACTCCTTTACTCGTGTGCATATTTCCCCACACAGACATGTAGAGACATAATTTTAAAAGAATATTTTTTAAACTTTAAACAAATCTTAAAATATTTTTTCATTTCATGCACACTTTATGACTTCACAGTGTGTAATTTTCTTTCCATTTTCTTTTCTTCTCTTTGTGAAGCACTAAGACATGTGTAAAGATTTAGACTATTTAAACCAAAACAATTCATTAAGTGTTTTATTTGATGAATACAGAGAAAGTCAAAGTTTAATGAAAATGGAGAACTTTTAAATTCTTCACTGTTGAGGCCAAACTTTGTTCAGTTTTTTTCAAAATGGTTAAACTTTGGGAAATTCTGTGAGTTTTAATTTTATCACATCTCACATAATTATATCTAGGTAACATGTTTCTTTTGGCTTGTAATATAATGTGAAAAGATTTTGTCAAATACTATTTGGCATATTATATCCAACAGATTTTTGGAAAAATAGCAAATCAAAAGATTAAACATTCTGTTTAGCCACCTCAGAATCGACATATATGGAATTGAAAGGCATTTTCTTTAGCAACTGAAAAGTTCTCTGCTGATGCCCTTGATAGAGTTAACGAAGATATAATAAAGAAGATAGAAAGAGAAAATGACAATGTAGAGATGGCCTACTATATTTCATATTTTATGTTTCCACCCTAATTTGTGTCTTTCTTGATGCAGTAAAACACTGACCAAAAACTTCTTAGGGAGGAAAGTTTCATTTGGTTTATAAGTTACAGTTCATCATCCAGGGAGCCAAGGCAGGAGCTCATGAAGCAGAAACCACAGAATTACACTGATTTCTGTCTTTCTTCCTGTGGCCTCTGGCTTTGCTCTGCTAGCTTTCTTCTAAAGAAACACCTGCCCAGGTATGGCACTGCCCACATTGGGTTGGGAACTCTTACATCAATTAGCAGCCATGTACATTCATGGAGAGAGAGAGAGAGAGAGAGAGAGAGAGAGAGAGAGAGAGAGAGAGAGAGAGAGAGAAACACAGAGTACATATTTTGAAAAAATCTTATAAAATAATACACTTCCTAATTTTTTCAGACGTTCTTAAGGTTATTTTCCTTTTCTAACTCTCATTCTGCATTACTCTACTAGTTATTTTAAAAATTAAATGCCTAAATATAACTAAATTGAACCATTTTTATTTTAATGCTTAATTAGACATTTCTTGGCAACTCAAAAATAATTTTCAGTTTTAAACTTAAGATTCCATGAATGAGTAAATGCAATGTGAATTACTGTCCTTAAGAAGGAAACTGACTTCTAATTATGTCATGAAGCCAATTTTAAAATATAGATGTATAGTTTTTATAGAAGAAAAGGCAAAAGAAAAGAATGAGTACAACATTATCTTGTGTTTTCTTTTTTAATATTTAAGTTAGGCTGGAGGCCAGATTCCTAATTACTTCTATATATGCTGTCTAAAAGTTGCTTAATGAATTCTGATTGAATTTTTCCAAAAGGCAATTAAAGGTTTCCAGTTTTAAAAAATGTTATGCTTGATGAATACTTGTGAGGATGATATTTTCTATGAACTGGCGACATTCTGGACAATATACTTAGCAGTGCAGCTCAAGGCAAAAGTAACCTTGTGTGTGTTTTTTTTAAGATACTGGGATTAGCTTATTAATTTGTTCAATTATTTACATTTGCAAAATGCATAACACTTATTTTCAATCTTGAAGACTTCCTTTTTGCATATTCTAATGAGTCCAGTGGTCCTTTAACATTGTGTTATTTGAAATATCATAAGAGCCTTTAAAATTCACAGTTGCCTGGGTCCTGCCTGTGCAGATTCTGATTTAATTGGATTGGGAGGCAACCTGATCACTAAGATGTTTAAAAGCACCCTAGGTAATTATAATGTTTAGGAAAGGTTACAAACTATTGAACTTGTAAGCAACATCAGCTTTTATACGAAAAGTCAGTACATTCAAATTAAGTTCAGACATAAGAATAAGGAAAAAGAAATAGAATGAAATGTCCAAGATGCCAGCAAGTTAAAAGCAAGCTTTCAATAATACGTCACTAAAAAAGATTGAAAATAAATCTTGCTATAGTGTCTTTGTTGCAAAATTCCTAACACCAGAAAGTACATAAAAATAGAAATAGCCATTGAAGTAAAATAGAATAATTCAGTTGGTAGACATTTTATTTTATGTGTATGAGTGTATTACTTGCATGTAGGTGAGTGCACCCATGTTCTGCATTGCCACTGAGGTCAGAAGAGGGCTTCTGATTCCCCAGGAACTGGAGTTAAGGACGGTGTGTAGCTGCCATGTGGGTGCTGGGAATTGAACCCGGGTCCTCTGCAAGAGCAGTCAGTGTTCTTAACCACTGAGCCATCTCTCCAGCCCCTAGTTTTATTTTTAATGGAAAATGAATTTTTTCAACTTATCTTTGTGGTTTTGGTTCTAGCCTTTGACGGCGTATGTTTATCACTTTTGTAAAAAGTGAAAAAATATTTTGTTAAACTAAGAATAATATCTATTTAAAAATTCATGAGTGTAGAAAACACATTTATAAATATCTGCTATAAAAATAAAGCTGTAATGAAAGACATTTACAGTTTTGTAAGATTTTATATTTGAGATGAAAGGAAAAATAAAAGAACTGATCATTCAACTCCATAAAAATTTTAAAAGTGTAGGAGAAATATCAAAAATACCGAGGCTAGAGAGATTTCTCAGTGGTTAAAATCACTTGTCTGTAACTCTAGTACCAGGGGATCCAATTCCTCCTTCTGACTTCTGCAGGCATTATACCACACAGGTGCACTTACATTAATGCCGGCAATATACTCACACATAAAATAAAAATAAATTAATAAAATATACTATGTAGGTATGTACTTTCATGCATCAAATTATGAGATACTATATCTGAAGGTTCCAAGACACAAATTCAGTTTTAGAACTTCTACACTGATATTCAAAAGCCTGTATAGGAGGGGCTGGAGAGATGGCTTAATGGTTAAGAACATTTGCTGTTCTTCCAGAAGACCCGGGCTCAGTTCCTAGCACCCAGATGACTGTTATCAATGGTCATTAACTACAGTTCTGGGGATCCAGTGCTCTCTTCTGGCTTCCACAGACACTGCATGACACTGGTGCACTAACCAACATGCAGACAACACACTAATTAACATAAAATAAAAATAACAAAATACTTTTTTTAAAGCCCTTGATTAAGAAGCTAAGCAACTAATAAACAAAAAATAATGGCCAATTATAAAAATACAAATGTTTAAATCCCACAAAATATACAGCAAGACACTAAACTGACTAAATCACCATCACCAAATTAGACTCATTCCACACTCAAGTATTGAGGCCACACAAATTAGACTTGATGGGGGAAAAAAGAACACAAAGGTGGGTGGGCAGACATGTGGATCTGACAGGATTTGCAGAAGGGGAGAATATGATCAAAATGCATGAATAAAATTCTCTAATATTTCATTAAAAAGATTTGAAAAGATCAACATAATTAAAGCCATATATAACAAACCCACAGCCAACATCATTCTAAATGG
>NW_008359081.1:11193476-11193726 GCF_000622305.1 Nannospalax galili | reverse complement strand
AGCATCGCGCAAAATGTCCTGTAATGGTGGTGGGTCATCTGGCCTCTTGATCAAGGAAGCCGAGGAGACCCCACCAGATGGACTTGAGCCAATGTCTAGACTATAAAGAGGAGGGTCAACACGGAGGAATCATTTCCTCCATGCTTCCAAGTGAAGTCAACCAGGGTCAAGCAGGACCTTTGACTTATCTTCACATAGGCGGAACTGGTAAAAGAAAGGAGCCAGGGGCTCCTCCCAAGCCCATGTGACT
>NW_008359081.1:11181811-11192862 GCF_000622305.1 Nannospalax galili | reverse complement strand
AAAAAGATTTGGAAAGAAAAAATAGACTTATTTTACAAAGACAGATACAAGAATCTATTTACCCTTCCCATGAAAGGAAAGACATTATGAAAACAAATAATAAATATTTGTTTATTATGAAAAACATTGATAAAATGAAAAGAACTTGTCCCCATATAGAAATACAAACAAGCAATAAAAGGTTGCATGATAAGAAGAATAAAGCCTGTTCAAATACAGAAATAAATCTCCATTACATTAAGAAACAAAACTAAAATCCTCACACATAAGTACTCTTTTAAAAAAATTATTATTTTTATTTTATGTGTGTGAGTGTATTGTCTGCATGTAGGTGAGTGCACCCGTGTCGTGCAATAGCGCGGAGGTCAGAAGAGGGCTTCGGATCCCCTGGAACTGGAGTCGAGGAGGGTTCATAGTCGCTGGCTGCTGCGAATCAAAACCTGGTCCTCTGAAGAGCAGTCAGTGCTCTCAAACGCTGAGCCATCTCTCCAGCCCCCATACACAGTACTCTTTTGAAAACTGTTGCTCTCTATTTTAGTCAAACAAATAAGCCAAGTGAGGGAATTACTGAAAAAAATTAATGATATAATGCATGTAAAAAAAATCAGTGTTATTAGCCAGGCATGGTGCGGCATGCCTTATACTCAACACTTGAGAAGCAAGGCCAGCTAGACTCCACAGTGAATTCTCAGCCAGCTAGTGCTACAGGGAGACCCTGTCTGAAAATAAATAAATAAATCAAGGGCTAGAGAGCTGGCCCAGCAGTTAAAAACATTGGCTGTTCTTGCAGAAGACCCAGGTTCGAATCCCAGAACCCACATGATAGCAAACAACTGTCGGTAACTCCAGTTCCAGGGATTCTGACCCCCTCTTCTGTCCTCTGCGGGCACTGTACCACACAGGTGAATCTATCTACCTACAGGAAATATACACATAAAATAATAAGAAAAAAATTAAATTAAACTAAAAATCAAAATTATTGTCCAAGTGACACTAAGAAACATTTTAATTAAAAAATTGCTCACAAAGCTTATTTTGAAAGTGCCAGGAATAATTAGCTACTAATAAAATGTAAGTGTTCCTATATCCTTGGTAACTCATTAGTGACTCTGTAAATAACACTCATTTGTCACAGTTACTCAAAACATGAAATTTCTATGAATTCATTTAGCATGAAATTCATTGAATATTTTATTGCAAAATATAAAAATGTTTGAATTTATTCACAGTTATGTATATTATTTATTAGACAGATTAATTTGCATGTATCTCCCTCCATAAACTTAACTGTAATTGAAACATAAAAATTAAATTGAAGGGACATAGATGTGATAAAAATAAATTTGAAGTTTATCCGAAAACAGTATAGAGCTGATCTATTTAAGGAATATTTAACAACTTGCTTTTTTATATATGCACTTACATATTTGACCAAGCAATTGTTTTTTCAACTATCAAAAAATATCGAAAGAAACTATCAAAAGAAATATTAGCCAGGTGTGGTGGCACATGGCTTTAATCCCAGCACTTGAGAGGCAGAGGCAGGCAGATCTCTGTGAGTTTGAGGCCAGCCTGTGAGTTCCAGGCAGCTGGGGTTACAGAGAGATCGTGTCTCAAAAACACAAAGAAGGAAAGAAAGAAAGAAAGAAAGAAAGAAAGAAAGAAAGAAAGAAAGAAAGAAAGAAAGAAAGAAAGAAAGAAAGAAAGAAATATTAAGTCAGGAAGCAGAGGCAGGCAGATCTCCAGATCTCCATGAGTTGGAGGGCAGCCTGGTCCATGCCAGCTGTGTCAACAAGGGAGACCCCATCTCAGAAAAGTTTGTGATAAAAGGGATTTAAGTCTATATGGAAGGAAGATGTTTTGCAAACAACACTGGCTTAATTTTTATTTCTAAGTGGTAGACAGCTTTAGCTGTCAACTTGACAAACCTAGGTAGAAGGAAACTCAACTTGTGAATTGCCTCCATTGTACTGGCCTTGTTGAGTGATGTGGGAGGGCCCAGCCCACTGTGGGTGCTGCCACCCTTGGGCAGATGGGCCTATGTTGTATTTTAAAGCAGGCTGAGCAGAGGCCAGAGGAGCAAGCCAATAGGCAGCATTCCTCCATGGGCTGTGCTTCAGCTCCTGCCTCCAGGTTCCTGCCCTGGGTTCCTACCTTGGGCTCCCTGATGAACTGTGACCCAGGAGATGTAAGCTAGATAAATGCTATCCTCCCCAAGTTCGTATTGGTTAGAGTGTTTTGTCACAGCAATTGAAGGCAAACTAGAACACTCTGTAAAAATGGAAACAGCACAAATATTTATCAGTAGATGACTGTCAATAAAGTCATGACAAGCTGAGGAGAGAGCTCAGTGGATAAAGTGTTTGCCATGCAAATGTGAGGACTAGAAGAATTTGAATCTGCAGAATACAAATACAATCATTCAGGCACAGGGGCTGCCTATATCCTAGTACTGGGGCATCAGAGACAGGAGTACCTGGGGCAAGCTAGCTAGCTAGACTAATCCAATGGACAAGCTCTAGAGTCAGTGAGACACACTGCTCAATAAATATAGTGAAGAGCAATCAAGATAGACAAAGAAATCTACAACTGGCTAACATTCAGAGAACAAGAGGCTGCAGAGGCCTTATTCCTGAATAGAACACTTACATACATCGAACTTACGCACCCTACAGCTCAGGGATCATTGTGGAAAAGGGGGCAGAGGGACTGTAAGAGTCAGAGGTGGTGGATGACCAAATGGAAACATACTTTTCCAGACCAATGGCCAGTTAATCACAGCAATATTCACAGCATGGTCAACCCTCATGCAGGCTCATATCAGATAAAAATCCGAGAACAGACGTCAGGAAGTGGGTAAGAAGCTCTTTCCCTACCTAAGAAAAGTGTAGCAAGAGATGGGTGCATGGGACTCTCTTGGTAAGTTAATCAGGCTCCAGTGGAGAGACCCACCCACACTGAAGACAATTGGGACAAGAATTAGAAAAATTATATTCTACCATAGGCACTTGGGACTCTTCAGTTCAACTGGAAATAAATATTAGAATGACATTTTCAAAAAAATGTTAGTAACTTTAAATTGGCAGCTACGTTGATGTGATGTAAAATTCTTGCCATTCCAGTCACAAGTTAAGAAGCAGGATTTATTTCTGATTTACATATTATCAAAAAGTATTAAAGAATGGCTAACTATAAATAAACTTAAACCCACCAAGAGGTAGTAATCCAACCATAAACTTTAGATGTTTTATACATAAAAAATCAATTTTACCTTTTAACTTAAATGAATTTTGAATAACAGTGATTCTCAATATTAAAAATAAAACTAAGTGGGGCTGGAGAGAAAGCTCAGCGGTTAAGAATACTGGTTGTTCTTGCAGAAGACCCAGGTTCAAATCCCAGCACCCACATGGCAGATAACAACTGTCCCTAACTCCAGTCCCAGGAGATCCAACAACCTCTTCTGTTCTTTGCAGGCTTTCACAACATGAGTGCACTTCCTACATGCAGGCAGTACATTCATACACATAAAATAAAAATAATGAATAAAATATTTTTAAAAATAGCAAATAAAATAAAACTAAGATTTCAGTGCAATGTTCCTATAAAATATTCACTTGATATTTTAAAAATTCATGTGACTTTGTGCAGGGTTTGTAAGAGCCAAGACTGGTTCATGAACATATGGAAGCAGAGACTTTCAGGCCACTGGAAGTTTGCACATAGGAACTTATGGCAATGATGGCATCAAGCACAGACCCATGCCAACTCAATCAGACAAGGGCTCAGAGGGGAGCAAGGGAAATGGGTGGTGCTTTGACCCTAATCTGGGACCTGTTGAAGACAGAGTACTACTGGGTGAAGGAAAGAAAACCTTACTTACGATCTCTAGATAGGCTGACTAGACTCCAGTGGATGAATTTGCACAGAAGGACATCTGGGTATAAATGCCTGACTGGATAAGACTTAACATGTATGGCAGAATACATGAGCTCAGTTAGGAGGTGGAGGGGGCATGGATTGGGGAGGGACTCTAAATTTGATTAAGAGCTCTTGTACGAAATGTACAAAAGCTCAATAAAAATTTTAAAATAATAATCTTAGCTTTCTAAAGTATTCTTGCGAAAAGGTTAAGTAAGCAGGACAGTTTATTTTCTTCCTAAAGAGTGGCTTTGTCTCTAATTGCAAACATGGTTGTGGAGTGGCCTTATTTAGAATGTAATATTTCCTTTTTTTTTTCGGTCATTTTCAGTAGGGAATATCAGTACCTAGATGTGAGCTAGAATTTTTCAACTTTTTAGTCTCTCTTTTTGGCTGAGGACAGATAAATCAGTTCAGAAATCATTGAGCTGTTAGGTTTAGGTCCCTACAAGCCTGAGCATTTTCCCCTTGAATAACCTGTGAATGAACTAGTTTTGCTTGTTCATGATTTACAATGTACGGAGATTCTAGGTCTTTACTCTGATGCATTTGAGGCACGTTCTTTCTCCACCATGCTTGCTAGTTTCCTTTAAAAAAATTTTTTTTTGACCTTAGGCATAGAGGTTGCATTGTAGATGTGTCACGGAGGCCTGAGCAATTCATAGACAATGTCCATATGCCCATGTGTGACCAGTTGTGGTTCTTAGTAATAGTCACCAACTGGTATAAAATGAGCTTCTTTTATGAGTGGTGTCTCAGTGGGGGGGGTGATTGAGATGTTCTGTATCAAATACACAGAAATTCCATATATATTTTTTTAAAAAAACCTTTTTGACATACATTTTATTGCATTTTTGTGCATTTCATATCATAGATCTTAATTAAATTTAGACCACCTCCCCATCCACACCCCCATACCCCCTCATCAAATTTCATGCATTGTCATATATGTTAAGGCCTAAGCTGGCAAGCATTTGTCCCCAGATGTCTCTCTGTGCAACTTTATCCACTGGACCCTAGTAAGCCTATCTAGAGTCACGCCCTTAAAGAGGATCCACTCTCCCTTCCCCACAGTAATCAGTTGCCAATAGTTCCCCAGGAAGGCTTAGGGCCTGATGACCCATTTCCCCAGTTCTGTGCTGGGATTTTGTCAGACTGCGTGAGTATTCATGGGTAGTCTGCATGCTGTCACCATTGTCAAAAGTTCATATGAGCAAGTCCACAGAGGCCTGAACACCTCTGTTTCCTTATGTTCATGCATCGACCCTGACTCTTACATTATTTCCACCCCCTCTTCCACAGTGGTCCCTGAGCCATGGGTAGGTGAGGTTTGATATAGGAGTCTTATGCAGGGACATGCATACTGCATTCTCTTATTTTCTAAAACTTGGGTAGCTTTGGCTTTCTGTATACATTTCACTCTGCTGTATGATGAAGTTTCACTGGTGAGAATTGATATATTAGTATTCTCTCTACCCCCTATTACCCTGTGATCCATGAGCCTTAGATGTAGAGGTTCCATCATAGATGTGTCATTTATGGATGGGCATCCCTCAGACATATTTTCTGTGTGTGACCACTTGTAGAACTCTGTAATATCTTCCATCTGTTGCAAAATGAAGCTTCTTTGATGAGTGGTGTAAAGTATACCTGTCTGTAAAAATAAGGATCCATATTTAACACAGGGTATTTTCATTTGTCTAGAGATATGAAAGAGATATCTAGGATCTATGACCTCTCCAGTCATGTATATATGGCTGTATTTACTGTGACACCCATGAGTCCTTTCCCGTTGAGAGGGCTTTACGTCCAATTAGGTAGCTGTTGCTTACCCCCTAGATAAAATGCAACTACTGCACCAATAGAGATAGTTTGCTGTGTCAGTCACTGTGATTATTAGACTTTACAGCTGAGTTGGACCACTGATTTTTCTCACTTAGCAGTGTGCATAGTATCTTCTAGAATTATGAGAGCTAGTCTTCAAGGAGGAGGTTTCCAGACTGAATTCCTTTGATAGTATCTATATTTCAGTTTTGCATTTTCTCTCATCCAGTTTTTCTCAATAGACGTAAATTGTGGGTCTGAGATTCAGTTCCATCCAAATGCAGATTTGGAAGTAAAAGCTTGCATACAGATGGTTCACTGTGGAATAATATATCCTTGCCATGGTAACTCAACTGCATACATGCCCATCTGAAGATCCATCTTAAAATAATGTAGCAGACACCTCAACAAGTGGTTCTTTATAAACTGTCCCATTCCCCTCATCCAAGAGTTAACGATAGCATTCATCTACTTTTGCTTCCAAGCAAACAAGTTTATCACATTTAACTCCCACTAATCAGAATGTAGTCCCTGTACCTATTCTCTGACTAGAAAATGATAAACATTACGTTAGCAGGATTAAATACTTAAAGACTGTCTCTTACGTATTCAGTGAAAAAACTTAAGCCAGACATGATTGGTATGACTCTTCCTTATGACCCTTACTTCTTTTACATCTTATATTAGAGAGCTCAGTATTTTCAGAGTATAAGATAAACATCAAAAACGTTACACACACTATTATACACATACCATGGCTAAGCAACGATGTCAATGATGGCTATGCATATGAGGAAATGAGGTGGTATTAATGCCATCAGCCTGCAGGTTTTCTCCAGTGTCCCAAGCTCTGACAATAGGGGTTGAGCTGGACCTCTCCCTTGCTCACCTAAGATGCAGAATCTCAATACCCTTTCTGTTCCTGTGCCAAGCCCTCAGTGACTAAATCTATCCACAGAACTACAGAAGTCTTGGACCTGTAATGAGAAAGTAACAAATATAAGAGACACTAGCTTTATCCTGCTCTTATAACTTAATCACCTGCTCATCATTTCTGATTTAAAAATATGTATTTCAAAGGGAAACTCCTTTTGCTAAATTAATAAGACAGTGGGAAGCTGAGCGTAGGTCACATATTTAATGATGGCACTCCAGAGGCAGAGGCAGGCAGATCTCTGTGAGGTCAAGGCTTGCCTGGTCTACATAACCAGTTCCAGGACAGCTGGGGTACAAGGAGACCCTGTCTCAAAAAGACAAATACAAGCCAGCAAGCTTCTTCAATTTTTGTTTCTTATCAACTGATAAGATTTTCAGTACAAAGCTTTTTTTCAAATTTTGAAAAAGTGCTCATGATAATTATTTTCAAAGTAAAATTTTGGCCAGAAGGATATTGATTTCTAATAAATTTTAAAATGCACAATAAATTTACATCTTTTGCTCAAATTACATTTACATAAATAATTTAACCTTCATTAAAAATCACTGAAAATCTTATTTTTTCTATGTAAAAATAAAGTTTGAAGATATGACTCTAGTCTTTGGGCTTTGGGTTAGTAAGAACATAACCTTTGAGAAAAATCACCTATTGTAGCTTGTAAAAGACTGGATTTCATTTATCAAAAATTGTAGAAATTGGATGATGAAACACCAATTTTACTTGATGAAGAAAAAACCAACATGTACAGGGTATTGAAGAAATCAGATATGTTTATTGCCCAATATCCTTTTGTCTTACATCTCCCTGGAGCTCAAGAGGCTATCTAATCAGTATAATTTATTAGTTCCTTAGCAAAAACACCCTCAAAAAGAGTCCACAGTGTCAAAACCTAAGATGTTACTGTCTTTGAACTTGAAAGATAAGCCAGTAATTGCCTTCAAATTACATCACATTTATTCATTTAAAATAGAATCTGCATGTAGTCAATTCTTTCTGAATCCAAAGTCATTCTTGAATATAAATCTATTCACAGTTTATTTGAAGCCATGCCATTGTTGACTCATTATTTAATGTCATTCTAAGCTTAAAAAAACATGAAACAGCATGAATACTATTTATCTTGATGTTCTATAGCATCACTTTAAACTGGAAACAGAATACTTAATTCATACATAGAAACATGGAAGCTACATAATTCTTATTTTATACATCATTCAAGTGTGTGCATTTGTCTGCAAGGATGGAAGAAACACTTCACTAAACTATCAACAGTTTATACTCCACACTCCCATATCTACACATTATAGAGCCAACATAACCTTTGACTTACTGATGAGTAAGCAAGAACTTGAATGGAAGGGGAAATGATTTGGTCTGCCTCTTTCCTTCTGTTATTATTGTCAGTGTAAGTGGCTGCCAAACAAGGAAGAATCAAAAGCAAGAAAGGATATGGTCAAGATTGATTATCTGTGTTTTTTAAAATGCAGTTATATGGTCTTCTTGATTCATAGTAAAGCTCTGATTCTCATGGAAAGCACAACATTTCACAGCTCTCCATGCGGCTTATTACTTGATGTTATAATTCCTTTTTACTTGCTTGGAGACTCTTGTGATTCCATCCAGATTCTGGTCTTCAAATATGAATGGTTCAGCAAGGAATGATATATTGATACATGGCTCATGCAGGTGTCCCATTGCCACTTATCATTTCATATATGAAACTGAAGTGTAACATGATAAAACTATTTTAAAATTACATCATTGTAGAAGTAGAGTACTGAGCCCTGGGTAGGATCCTTCTGAGGTCAGAACACTGTGCAGCGGGATAAGTCTCATGCTGACCAATCTGGCCTTGTGGCTGTGTCAAAATTTTGTGTAGAATATGAACAAGACAAAATGACTTTCAATTTTTCTTTTGCCTATATACTTGAGATTCTTTGGGAGTAAGAAAGATTGGCAGAACTTCTGGTGACAAGGCCTTCAGTGGTCATTTTTCCTAGTAAAATTCCTCGATTTGTCTGTGTTCACCACAAGGTTGTATATATAGTGCTTAATACTAATCAAATCACAAAAAATGCATGCATGTATCGTGAGTCTCTATTGAGCCATGTTTGGTGGCACACAGCATTAATTCCAGCACTTCGAAGGAAGAAGCGGGAGGATCTCTGTCGAACCCAGCCAGCTTTCCTCAGCAGTTTCCAAGCCAGGCAAGGCTACATGGTGAGTCCCTGTCTCAAATACAAGAACAACAAAAAGGCAATCATTTGTTTGGAAATTTCATTCTTCAGAATAGCAGATTACACCTCTCTCTCACACATACACATACATTTGCCTCCTAAGCAGAAAGATAAATCATTGGCACATTATTTGGTGAGCATAACAATTAAAGGGAGAAAAATATTAATAAATTGTCAGAGTATTTCCCCAACTCAGATAAATAATTGACAATGGATTATTTGTGTTAGTAAATGTACTGTATACTTGGAGCACACATTGTGATTTCTAACTAAAAACCTGCTGTATTCCTGATGCTGTTCAATGAGCCATAGGAAATGAATAGGCGGATACAGTCCAGTTGCTAGAAAATAGTTGTTTGTTACTGACTTGTCTGAGAGGAAATGAACACTTTCATTTATCAGGGACAGAGTATAAAGTGTTTCTCACTAGTGCTGTTCTAAAAGCTGCATGCTCCTTTGAATACTGATAAGGAAGTTAAAGGTAAAGCATTCAAGGAATCTGAACTACCACAGGTGATTTTATGAGCTGCTCTATTTTTATTCCTTTATGTGCAATTTCTCCAGAATTTAAACATAATAAATTTTATAATCTTTATCACTCATAACATTATCAGGAAGGTAGTAGTTTCCTTTAAAATGTTAATCACTAAGGAGACTGAAATTATTTTGGACTTTGTAGGGATAGATCCTAAGGAGAGCAACTAAATCAGTAGTTTTCAAACTTGCCTGCATATTGGAACTTTTGCAAATAGTTCCCCCTGGCTCCTGTTTTCAGGTATTTTGACCTAAGTGATCTCTAGTCCCAGCATCTCAATTTAAAAATCTATGTGATTCTAATGTGAAGTCAATGCTGAGAAGGAAAGGAAAAGGAAAGAATTCTGGGGCTACAGTAAAGCAACACCATTTCCTTCTCCATTTTTTTCTTTTAAAATAGTTATTGTTAATACCCCTAATTCCAATTTTAAATGCAGGCAGGTAACTACCTTGGTAAAAAAAAAAAATAGAGAATTTGTTGCCTCCATGTTTGCTCTTCTTGCCATGTTCAAACGAGGAAGAAGAACTACATGTTCAGCTACAATAATGTAAAAACTTGAATTTATAACAGTGTAATAAGTTTATTTTTCATCTACTTGCCAGTCTACCGAGAAAGGCATCCATCCATCCACCTATCCTGTAGCTTGGCCAACGTAAAAGGAATTATAGGTGAAAGGTGTCCACTTTACCAACTCCTTGACAGCATTATTAACAGATAACAGCAAAGTTTGGAAGCAAATGAATTTAACTAAAGGAGTCAACAATCAGCATAGTAGATTAATATGAGACAAATGTTTAATCCTTAAATTATCTCCTTCTGTCCTTTCATATCTACTCTCCATTCTTTTCCACTGTGCTGTGTGTCCTAAACAGTTTCTTTTAGTAACTGCATAAAATAGTTCTCTTGTCCCGTGGATTTCAATTGAGAAAGTGAGAGGGGAGCAAAAACTCAGAGGGTATAAAGATGACGCACTACTAAATTTTCACTTTCCTATGAGATCTCCAGCATTAGGTGCCGTCCCTTTTCCAAAGATCAGGTTTTGTTTGCTTCCTTGGGACATTTCTATAGGTTTTGGTTTTCTAGTTTGGTTCAAGGGAATTCCTTCCCCTTTATCCATATATCTACAGTGAGCTCTGGATTTCTCATAAACCCCTCTGGCTTTTCCTGACTCTGACCACATCTTTGTTGGTATCTCGTTTAATAAACTCTATTTACATACTTCACATTGGGAGTTATAACTCTCTTGACAGGACATTGATGGAGTTGAATTGAGAGGCTTGACAGATACTATGTAAACTTTTGTAAAGGTATTGTGTATGATTGTTATTAACTCTTCTGAGAATTATAATTTAATTTTCATGTTTCATAGTAAAATAAATCGAGTTTCATAGCTCTTTCATAATAGGCAGGGAGTATAAGGAAGCTGAGGAGGTAGTGATCTAGTAATAATATTTATATATGAGGAATTTCAAAGCTGAAGAGGCAAAAGGCATAACATTATCAACAGAGGTTTTGAGGAGTGAATGATTTTGCTTCCTGCCTTATATACTACACAGTATTTTACAAACTATTTTTTTTGGATTTTTTTTAATAACCA
>NW_008359081.1:11159655-11175858 GCF_000622305.1 Nannospalax galili | reverse complement strand
GACCCTGGACCCTGGCCGTGGCCGTGCCACGCAGGGATGCAAAGGCTGATGGGGTGGGAATAAGCCCCAAGATTTCCCAGGGAGTGGATTGAGAAGCTGGGTTGTACTGGATGCCAAAGATCAGGGAGGTAAGCCTCGTGGACCCACCCCGAGAGGCCTGAGGATAGGGTAGCAGGCCAGTAGAGTTAGCCGGTGGTGCAGGTCCGGGGAAGCAGAGAGAGGTGAGGGCAGGGCAAGTCCAGAGGCAGTACTCCTGGGGCCCAAGGAAGGCACCAAGCCGGTCGGGGTGAACAGGGTCAGGAATCAGCACTGGCTCCCCAGGTGTCTGGGGCCCCAAGACTAGGAATGGCACAGGGCCCAAGCTAGGAGTAGAGAGAAGCGGGGGAGATGAAGGGTGAGTGTGCTGGTGGAGTCAAGGCGCGCAGGGCTGCACGGTAGACTTACCCCAAGAGAGGTCTGAGGGCGGGAGCTTTTACAAAGTATTTTACAAAGTGTGTATAATATTATCATTCACCAAATCTAGTTGAAAAACTAAATTAAGAAGTTAATTTACTTTAAATGCCCAGTGCCAAGTAAAGGGCACAAAATATTAATAGCTACAGTGCTCATAGTAATAAATAGCTTTGACATGTTCTAATGTGTGAAACATTATATAGCAGTATAAACTATGAGTTTTGGGTAGATGTAAGACTATTCAATAACAAAATCATAATTTGCAATACAAATATCTTCATCAGAGCTCTACTTTTTTCTTAAATGATAAATACTGAGTATTTTAAACTTGAAGGCCATATGACATAAATCAATAAATCAATTTTTTAATGTTGGAAGAATTTATATATGAATACACTATATTTACCTAATATCCAATTCTCTCTTTCCTCCCCTTCCTCAAATTCCTCCTCTCAAGTTCATAATTTCTTCTATAATTATTGTTATACATAGTTGCGTATATATATATATATATGCATATATGCGTGTACAATCTCCTGAGTCCATTTAATGTTGCTTCTATGTACATGTGTTTAGGGATGAAGACTTGGGAATCAATCATCTGTCAGGGAGCAAATATCTGTATAAAACTGATTCTCCTTTCATCAGACATTGACTACCTATCCCTCTTCATTTAGGGTTGGGGCCTTGTGATGTTTCCCCCATCTATACTGGTATGTCAGCTGGTGTTGTCATTATGCAGATCTGGTTTAGGAAATCATATGTTTGAGACTTATTATGAGTGCAGCTTCCCTGTCATAACTGGAAGACACTATGTAGCACCAGGTATCCTGGTTCTCTGGCTCTTAAAATCTTTCTGCCTGGTTTTTAGGTAAAGGAGTTGAGGTGTCGCTCTACCAGTTTGATTTGGACAATGCATAGTCAATTATTCTCTACATTTTGACCAGTTGTAGATCTTTATAGTAGCCTCTATATGCTGCAAAAAGAAGCTTCTTTGATGAAGGGAAAGAACTGCACTTACCTGTGAATATACGGATAAGTTTTTGAAGTACAGTTAGCAACTATATTGGTTTAGTAAAATGGCATTAGTAGGTTCTCCTCCACAGTCTACACCCTCTCCAGACACAGTTATTTGGTTAGGTTTAAGTATCAGGCATGAATGTCCTCTTATTTGTCATGTCTTTCATCCAATTAGACAGTTGTTCTCAACACTCAAGACAAAAGTATCAATATTTTGCACCATTTGCAGTATCCTGCCATGCCAGTCATTATCCTGGTTCATAGGCTTTATACTTGGACAGGCCTATTGATTACTTTTCTCCATTATCAACATATACAGCACCTTCTCATATATATATATATATATATATGGGTTTTTAAGTAAACTTGTAAAATAATATTTGCTTATGGCTTTTTCAAACATCTTTTGTGTTATTTATCTCCTTCCTCCCTCTGCCTTTTTATTATTCCCACTCCACATCTGCATTCAAAGTTACTTTATTATTCTGGCACTGAAACTGTCATAAATAATATGAGCAAACTTGTTGGGGATGACTCTAAAATATGTTTTGGACAAAAAATTGTGTTCTGGTCCATTGGTTTTAGTTTGCATATCTCATATTGATAATATTGCTGAAAGTATAACTATAAGAAAATCTAAGAAAAATATTTTTATATATGTACCTATGTGGTAAAATAAAAATGCTTCTACAAAATGAACAGCAAAACAGAAACAATAGCAAGCAATAACAGCCTCCAGATTCTCTGCAATAATCAAGTAAAGGAGGTATGCATCAGAGCATAGGACTTTGCATTGAGACAGGTATGTTCAAAGTCAAGCTATTGAAAATATTCAGTTCTTACAAAGATATTTTTTTGTGAAGCTAGATAGATGGTTCAGTGAAGAGCACAGGCTGCTCTTGTAGAGGACCCAGGATCCTTTCCCAGAACCCTCATGGTAGCTCACAACAATCTATAACTTCAGTTCTGGGGAATCCAATGAACTCTTCTGGCCTTCACATGTTTGCTTGCATGCAGTGCACTTACATACATGTAGGGGAAACATTTATACATATAAAAATATGAAATATATATTTTTATCAAAATATATCCACTGTGATAGTATTATACCTTTTATAGGTACGTAGTTTTACATATACATTACATATACCATTTTAATCATCAAACATCACATTATAAAAAAGGAAGGATGATTGAAAATGAAAGAAAACATTAGAATCAAGGATTTGAGTCACAGTATGGTATGTTTCTTAAACCTTCTTGAATACATAATTGATGTCCAGTGTTTGGCATTGTATTTATCACACACAAACACACACACACACACAAACACACACACACACAGAGACACACACACACACACAGACACACACACACACACAAACACACACACACACAGACACACAAACACATACACAGACACAGACACACACACACACACACACACACACACACACACCCGTCATTTATAATGTACTTCTAAATGCTGCATTGATTTCACTAAAACTGTGAACCCACCTGTTTCATCATGGCTACCAATATGCATAATTCACTGATAAGCTTTACCATGTCCTTAATTCTATAGTGTATCTTACATTAAATCTGTATTTTGAAGTGGGTGTGGTTATTCATAAAAGTCTTTAAGTAGCTAAATAATCAGTCTCAACCATATTCCACTGAAGTGAAATAATCACAAAGAAAGCAAAGTAATGAGGAGTGAACTACATGGAGCAAGAGTATTCCTAATGCTGTCAGGACAAATACCCAAATCCTGACTCACCGCCCTGTGTGTGTATTAAAAGTTCTGTGTTGTGGCTATAATGCAGTTCTCCTTCCCAAGTTGAAGTGGATCTATCTATCTCCTTGGGACCAAGGGACTATTTATTCTGTAATGGTTGTTTTCCAGCAACGTGTCTTATTGAGCTGCTTCAAGCTCAGGATAACATCCTTGCCACCGCCTCTCCAATGGTTCCCCATTCAGCAACACTCATTTAGTCTCAGGACACTTTTCCTCACAGTCAACAGATTTTCCTTTGTGTAATTAAGTCCCTTTTTTCTAGATAGATCCATTTGTGCCAGAACTCTTCTGCTGCCTTCAGAAGCTTGCACCATTCAGTTATTTTTAGTGTTATCTCTTTCCTTTCATTAGCACAGAGCTAAACTGCATATTTTGTTCTTTCAGTTTTACACAGATTAAGATCTTCTAGTTCCTTCGTCATTCATTTTAGCTGTTGCATTGAATTTCCTTCAGTTCATTAAAATCCTCCAGTTCACTTTAATATGCTCAGAATAAATAGAGCACATTTTTACATCTAACACCCACCCCTACCATTGGGGGTTGTATTAAAAACTTCTGAGACTGCCTTTTTTCCTCTCTTTTGGTGGATGAACTCTGAGCCAAAATACAAGTTTTGTGTACATTTCTTAATATTCCTACCCCTAATTCTGTCTCTCTATCATCAGGGAATTATCCCCATTATTCCTTTAACTTTTGCAGGGTGTCTATGTTCCATTTATTTTTTAGGCTTATGGATTAAAATATGTATTTCTATCAAGATGGGGAAAGATCTATGGCAAGTCATTTCTTCTTTAGTTAAAACACATTTTTGTTTTTCAACCCGTTAACACTAATTACATGTAAGAAATAGGTATATTGCCCTTCAGGGGAATGTTATTCATCAAGTTTGGATAAGGTTCATTTTCATATCCCTGTTTAGAGTGCTCAGAGATTGCATCAGGAAAGTTTACAACTGCTTTTCTCTTCTCTCTCTCTCTTTCTCTCTCTCTCCTCTCCCCCTGTCTCCATCTCCCCCTCTCCCTCTCCCCTTCTCTCATCCTCTTGATTCTCTTGTTAGAAAGTAAGTGGGTGGAAAATCCCAGCTCCAGCTGCCAGGAGATCATTTTGCTCGTAAGTTTTGCATGTAAAAAGATATTTCCTTTTTGCCTTAGCTGATTTTCTTCAGCAAGACTCTAGAACTGGAAGGCAGATACACCTATGACGAGCAGATTTCCTATGAACATTTCTGGGTGTCTGTATCCATCACTCACCAAAGTCTCATAGCTTTTTTTTCCTAGGTTATAACATTGATGACTGCATTGCTCACATCTCTCCTCTTTTACCCTAGAACATATATTTATTTTAAATTTATTTTTTATTTTACTGTGTATGAATGCTTTGCTTGCATGCATGTGAGTTCACCCATATATTCGATGGCTGTGAAGGTCTGAAGAGGATGTAGGAACCCCTATAATTGAAGGTAAGACTAAGTGTTAGCTGCCAGGTATATGCTGGAAATTGAACCCTGGTACTCTGCAAGAGCAGCCATGCTCTTAACCACTGAGCCATCTCTCCAGCCCTCACAGAACTTTTACACAAATATTCAATTGTGCATATTTCTTTTTGATCTTTTTGAGACAGGATCTGTAGCACAAGCTGGCCTGGAACTCTCTATGTAGACCAGGCTGTCCTCGACCTCACAGATTCACCTGCCTCTACCTCCAAAGTGCTAAGATTAAAGGTGTATGCCACCATGCCAAGTTAATTTGATGCCTTTAAAAAAATGTAACTTAATATAATTTAATTTTTTCTCTATATATATTATTGAGTTTTTGTGCATTTAGTACAATTGTCTTAGTCACATTTAGACCCCTCTCCTATCTGCCCCCATTTAATTTCATGCATTTTTGTCATATCTTAATGCATAACACGTCAACTTTGTGTCTCCAGATGTCACTTGGTGTGAGTTCATCTACTGGAGCCTGGTCAACCTATTTGGTGTCACTTTCTTAAAGAAGACCTACTTTCCCTCACCCCTGAGGGATCAAGAGCCAATAGTTCCCCAGCTAAGACTGGGGCTTCTTACTGTGTTCTATGCTGGCTTCTTGTCTGGTTTGAGTTTGCATGAGTCTTTTGCATGATTTACATTCATATGAGCAAGTTTCCACTCTCCTGGAAAATCGCATTTCCCTGTGGTCATCCACCACCCCCTGGCTCTTACAGTCTTTCTACCCCGTCTTCCACAATGGTCCCTGAGCTCTAGAAGGGTGAGGTTTAATAAAGGAGTTCAATCCAGGGCCATGCATTTTGCAGTCTCTTAGTCTCTACATTTTCTGTGCTAATCACCCTCTCTCACATGAGGAACCTTTGCTGATGAGAGTTGAGAGATGCATTAGAAGTCTCTCTACCCTCTGTTCTGCTGTGTTCCATGAGTCTTAGGTATAAATTTTCCATTGTGAATGTGTCACTTAGGACTGGACATCTCACATACACTTCTTCTCTGTGTTGTGGAATTCTGTAATAGTCTCCATCTGTTTGAGAAAGAAGCTTCTTTGATAAGTGATGACTGGCATACTTGTCTGTAAATATAATGATACATATTAGTATACAATAAGAAACTGTGTTTGTGTAGGGATGTGACAGATGTAGGTTTTTAGGAGCTATGATGGCTCCAGTCATGTATATTTGGTTATGTTTACAGTACCAAGCATGAATTCCCTTCCATTGAGCACCCTTTATGTCCAATTAGAAAGTTGTTAATTACCCCTAAGTTAAAAAAGTTCCACTACTGCACCAATAGAAATAGTTTGCCGTGCCAATCATTGTTCTGGTTATTAGGCTTTACAGCTGGGGTTGGACCATTAATTGATTTTCTCCCTTAACAGCTTGTATAGGTTGAGAGGATACTATGAGATATAATTTTCAGGGAGGAGGCTTCCATGTCAGTTCTAGCTACATTGCTCTAAATCCTGTGTCTGAAATATGTCCTGTCTTTAGCGGTAGGCTCTTACCTTCAAGTACTGGAAAGAAATCAAAGCCTGTGCAATAGCATTTGTTTTCTGGGGAGTCTCTTAGACTACCCTAACAAAAACTCAAAAGGAGGGTTCTCCAGTCTGGCATGGTGTTTAAGATTTCTTCCTACACCAGTCAGAATGTATAATATCAAGAGAACAAATGATACCAAATGTAAGGAAAGAGGAGGTCTAATTCACAGCTGGTGTGATTGCAAATTGGTGCAACCACTATGGACAGCTGAGTGGAGAACTTTCAAAAACTAATAAGTTATTTACCATATGATCTAATCATACCATTCCTTGGCATTTACTCAGAAATGGAAACAACTTAAACATCTTTCAACTTATGAATAAATAATACAATGTGGTACATTTACAAAATAGAGTTCTACTCAGCAGAAAACAAAATCATGAAATTTGCAGGTAAATGGATGAAATCAGCAACTGTCATACTAAGGGAAGTAACATAGACTCAGAAAAATGAGGAACGTATGTACTCTCTCTCTCATTTATGGATCTTAGCTCCAAATCCCTAGATGTGACAATATATCCTGTTGTAACCACAGAAGTGAAGAAAATGGAAAAGAATCATGGTGGCAAAGAGGAAGAAAGAACTTAAGAGAGGGGGACAGTAAAAACAGGTGTTACCATTTGGGGAATGGGAAAAAAATGGGGATATTCAACTGGGAAGGGTGGATGGAGGACTATACAAGAAACAATGGGGGTAAAGAGGAAGTAGGAGGTCAAGAGAGTGGGGATATTATGAGACTGGTGTTCTCAAGGAGGAAACGGGGAAATATGGTACTTTAACTGAGGAGAGAGGGTAGAGGGTTGACAGGAAGAGGGGAAAGGTAAATAATATTTCTGTGGTGTGAAAAACCAGGGAAAAAAAGTACTAGTTCAAAAGTCTACTGAAAAGTGTATATTCACTGTCTAAATTTGAGTTTATGAGTATAACTCAAGGCTATGTTACAAGAAATATGTTGCCAGAAAGAGAAACCTCCCTTTGAGTTGATGACCCTTTGAGCTGATGATCTGTATTTAACATGTCTTGCAGCCCTGTGTAGATAATATTGCTATACCCTGCATTTGTTAAAGTCATAGTATGGAACTCTTCTGATGGATTGTGTATAACTTTTTTTCTTCTTTGATTTATTTATTTTTATGGGGCTTTTGGCTACTCTAACATTCCCCCCTCTGAAGAGGTAAAATCTTTTAAGGATTAGATAAAAGATCCCAAATATTTTCAACATTTTTGACCTTTAGAACTGAGTATGTTGCTAAGAGGCCCAAGAACATTGTGAGTTTTATCCAAGAAACTGGGCTACTTTTCTTTGGGGTTTTTTTTATCCTAACTGCCTAGGCAATTCCTACCTCCTATTCTTATCACGCCATCCTCTGAAGAGCTTACCCAAATTGCCAATAGGGAATCTGGATGCAGACAGCTCTGGCTTCTATGCTGAACACAGTTGCAGAGTGAGGCAGTTGGAGTACCCCTTCAGTGGGTCTATCTAAAAGATTCCCAAATTGCATAACTCTTATCTCTAGGGGGAAAAGAACGTCCTTGACTTGTGATTAAGAGATGTGAAGAAGAAGTAAAGGCAAGAGTAATTAGCATTGCAAGTTCTAGACAGGGAACTAGAAAAAAAGTCAGAACAGAGCAATTTTCAAATGTTCATATGAGAGTCCTTTGGAATTTCTTGACAAGGGCTTCCAAAATTATCCCTCTGTTGGGTTCCTCCTCATTTTTCTTTTGTCTTCCAAGGCTGAACTCCAAAGTGATGGATTCAGGATTTGCTTTCAGATATTTTGATAGCTGTTGGAGTGGTTAGAATCAGTGTCAGTTCCCACTCAAAGACTTCTAGATATGGGGAGAAAACAAATTTATCCATCATTTTAAAACAATAGCTGGTTGTCTCCCTTTGTTACAGGTGGGTACTACAGTCAAGATTTGAAGTCTTACATCTGAGCAGCACTTTATGGTTAAGAACAAAATTATCAATGAGAAATAATTGTCTAAATAACTTTTTATATAGAGTTAAGCCTAATGTCTGGGAAGTACAATTCCTTGGACTCTTAAAGTAATATACTGATGACTTTGCTCTTTGGTTAAACTTTCCTTTGGGTGTTTAAGACCATACAGTTGGCCCAAATAAATCAATTTATTTTTATACTTAAGGTCATTTGAGGATTTGTTCCTCAGGGGCCACATGGGCTTAGGAGGATCTCCTGGCTCCTTTTACCAGTTCCATCTATGTGAAGATAAGTCACACATCCTGCTCAGCTATGTCGGTCTTCACTTGGAAGCATGAATGAGAAGTTTCTTCTGAGTAAACCCTCCTTTTTGTAGACTGGACACCAGTTCAAGTCCATCCCTTGGGTCTCCATGGCCTCCCTGAAAAAGAGGACAGGTGACTCACCACAGTTACAGAACATTTTGAGAGATATTCCATAGTTCCTTGGAACTTAGTCGACCTTGGAGGGCAAGGGGCAAAAACTGTCCTTTAAGTCCCTCTGACCACATTAGTATAGGCCTGAAACTATGGGTGTTAAACTTCCAATAAGGTTAGTTTCACCAGTCTGGTACTTTTAATTATCATGTGCTATGTAGATAAGGCTTGGATGAGAAAACAAATATTCTCAGATAAACCTTAACTAGATATATATTTTGTTCCTTAAATTAGTTGACTAGACTATGACCATAGACATTTTAAGATTATGTGTGTATTGTTTTTGTCTCATCCTTTATATATCATAACAAACCTACCCAGACCTTCATCACTTGCTTAGGCCTTCCCATTTCTTCTATTTTGGAAAATATCTCCATTCCCATATCCTTTTAACATCTTTTACATTCTCATTTTCTTTTTTTTAAAATAATTATTAGACATAATAGAATTAACAAATAAATTTTCCATCTGTTGTGAAACTTATTTCCTGGGGATGCTAAACAACGCTTATTCCCTTTTAAGTTTCCCCAGTAAAACTTTATTCAAACATTGGATTGTGTATAATTTAAAATCTTCCTTTGAAACTGAAATATTTCCACTTTATTAGGAAATTATAGGAAATTATTTATAATATAACACACATTCTTTTATTATATATACTTTTGTTTTTATTTCAAGTTTTCAAATACAATCCTGTATGTACATAATTTTCATAAAAGCACAGCATCAAAATAAACAAATATTAAATAGGCATGAATTTAGGATCACAATTTACAAAATATCATTACTTATTCTAGTGGAATCACATGCAATCATTCTATTTGAACTACAGCCGGGAGGATCTTGATCTGGAATAACCAAACATTTTCTTCTGGAGAAATTAGGTGCTCTAGAAATTTAAGACCTTCATTTTTGTTGTAGTAATAATTGATTCTGAATGGTCTTTCCATCTCAGATTAGCAGACACAGGAAAATTTGTAACACCTACCAGTGGACCCATTCCACTTATGTATTTTATCTGCAGTGATAATACAGATAAATATACAGTTTCAGTTTAATATGAAATACATATTTATGATAGTGTAGAAGTTGATATAATTTACATATATTTATGTGAGCATATATATATATATATATATATATATATAACTTCTTATTGGAACCATGTTATTCAGTCATTTAACATTTGGTCTTCACTACTCACATTTTAAATACTCATATATTGCTTTATATTTGATAATATACAGAGTATTCCTATTAAGTTACCATTAAATCTATTGATATGTTAGTGTGTATGTGCATATGCATATATGCATATTCATATAGATGAATACATTAGCACCTATACATTTGTTTGAGTCTCTTATTGACCTTAGAACTAAAGATACATCCAACTAATATTTTCCTCCTCCTAAAAATAACCAACGGATTCAGAAAGTCTGAATATCATAATTTCTGTATTCCTAACTTACTTGTAATAAATATGAATTTTCTTCACAATATGTATATCAGTGTAAGTAGACATCGCCTCTAAAATTTGGTATTGAAAATAATACAATAGTCAATATTAAGCATGCATTCTCCTCACAACAATTACAGAACATAGCTTCCTTGTTTGACCACATGCCTGACTACCATAAGGTTAGGGCCATGTCCTTGTTAGGATTTCATTCGCATTCTTAGTTCATCATATTTATATCAGCAAAGATGATTAGTAAAGCCTACTATTATATTTCTCTACAAAACTGAAGCTTTCAACATTCATTTAAAATTTTTATTAGTCATTTATTATAAGTATAGAGTTATACTATGTTTAGATGCCAGAAAAAAAATGAATAAACAGACAAAGCACCTAATGAATGCACAATCTAGTGTAGTGGTTGGTAGATAATATTGGATGTCCCATATTCAATTATATATATATAACTTAAGGAAATTAATATACTTATAATAAGAAGGAGTAATATATTTAATGATTCTCACACAAGGTAAGGACTGGCAGATGGGTAATTGGGAGTATGGAAGAGAGGGGTTTGCATTCTAGTTGAGAGGAACTTAAATGTGCTAAAGTTTGTATGGATACAATTTAATGGTGTCATGAAAGAATAATAGGGTAGTTTTATATTTCTGAAGTGTTCAATGCTTACAGCTTTGCTGAACTACAAATGTACGTTATGATTGAATTATGTGAGCAATTAAAAGCATATTGATCTGATGAGAAATAAGCTTTTGCAATAGTTTGACTACTTAGGTAACACTCCTTTTAGTCCAAGTTATTTAGTGGAAGTTTCTACTTTTAAAAATAGAATAACAGGGATAATAACAACACAATATCATATATTTCTCTAACACTTTTTGGTCTCACTCCTACTTTGAAGTACATGATAGGCTTTGATAAGGTAGTTACCATGATCACCTGGTTGCACAAGGCACAGTATTATTAATTTGCAGTAGGGGAAACATAAAAACAGTGAAAGTAATGGTGAGAGAGCAGCTTTGTGCAGCCTCTTTTTGCTGTGTCATCCTCCATATTGTCCACCAAATCAAAAGGAGGAGGTGAAGAGGAGGTTAGGAGCATTCAGCTCCACTACACTGCACACCAGCCCTACACACAGGCAATCAATATGGTTTGGACACAGCTGATATAATTTGGTGAAACTATAATTGAATTTTTCCCCTCGTAATATCATTACACCTACAGAACATCTCCAATTAAGTGTCCCCCATCAGTCTCAAAATTAAATATCCCAAATGGAACTCATTATCTACTCCCACATAAACCAGCTCCTCATGATTGTTCCCCTGTTTCTATTATAGGCACCAGTGACTTCATACTTCTAAATGTGTAATCCCTGGAGTCATTTCTTTTTCATTACTTTCTCCATCCCTAAATCCAACAATTGAATGTTGACTTCTATTTGGATTGACTGCTATGCAGATCTTCCTTTAAATGCTTTAGAATGCATTTAAATAAGTTAAGGAATCGGTCAACACAAGAATGAGGTGATGGATAAGATAATGAATAGGCAGCTGTGACCACACCATGTAAATTAAAGCTACAATAATATTAAGAGTCACGGCTCCTTACATAGGAATTTTTAAAAAATATCTTAAATTATGTTAAAACACCTCTTAATTGAAAAATCACTCTCACCTGGTTGTTTTGAATATAATAGTGTTTGGGAGATTGATTGCTAGTTCTAGATCTATCAGAAGATCACCTAAGAAAATTGATGGAAAAATGAAGGCATGAATTGATTGCTAAAATACCCCTTGAAATACAAATTTATTATTTATTTGCTAGATGCCTTTGTCAATGATAATTTTACAGATCATGCTTGGACAAATACTCACATGTACTAAAGGCTACATTGTCAAGTTATTAAATTGACAAGTCACTCATGAACAAAGGGGAAATGTGGCATGCTATAAAATTTTAATGAAAATATAAATATTCGCAAAGGCTTCAATCTCAAACTGTGTAAGTAGAAATGGAGATGATGTGTTCTGAGGAAATGTATTAAATGACACAAAATATGATTTTTAGAACAAAGAAGAAAATAGCATTCAAGCTCCTTGCAAAGAGAATAGTTACCTCATGAAACACTAGAGTAATAATCCACTACCCCATTTCTAATATTTTAATCTAAAATTTTATCACATGTAATAAGTAGTTTGTAAGTCTTATCAATTTAATAAATATATTTTTACTTGTTCATGTAAGTTCCTAAAACTTTACATATCTATATTGGCCTTAAGCCTTTTCACAGGGTTATGAGCAGCATATTTTCCCTTAGGAAAAATGATACAACATAATGCATGTGATAATTTTATATTTTAGCACCCATGATGAATTTTATGAGGAATCAGGGAAATGTATGCATCTTGTTTCAAAGACAAATAATCTCACCTTTGTACCATGCTGCCTTGAATATCAGATTTGCTGTCCTAATTATGGAGATAAAGGTTCTAGAAAGACATAAGAGCAAATTTTCTGGAAGATAAATATGGAAACTAAAGATTGAAGGATTGTGTTGATTAAGCCCTAAGTTAGCAGCAGGGAATTTATAACCCAATTAAAAAAAATCACCCTAAATGCCTGAGTAACTCAAATGATAGTCATTTAGTTGATACATTTCTTTTCTCTATAACCTCTGAATGATGAGATAAAGTCTTGTTTTAGTAAACGAGTAGTATTTCCTTCATAACTTTTTCATATATGCCATAAGAAAATATTTATTGATCACTTATCATGTGCTCAGTAAAGAAAATATGTGCTCAGTCAAAACAGAACACTGTCAGAATCAAACAGAATGGTTTGAAAAGTAAACCTTTGGGAAAAGCTAAATCAGACTGAAGTTTATTCTCACATACACAGGTTGTCCAGATTGAAATAGAGAGACACGTAATTTACACATAGAATTATAAATAATTGAAAGGACTTAATTTCAGAATATCTTCTGATGTGCTCACCCCAGATTCTAAATGTCACATTCTGAGAATGTTTTGAGATATGCATCATAAGCTAAAACTCAGTCACTTAATTCATTTTCTTAAGATTAGGAAGAGAATTTAAAAGTCTGTTAACTGTTAAAATTCAGACTGCGACATTGTCATTTGTGTTCCTATAAGATGCAAATATCACTAAGCCCAGTGGCCTCAGAGTCACCTTCTACTTTTGCTCAAAGCTTCCGAATTAATTTCTAATTTGTCTTCTTTTAATATTCATGCCATGCTTCTTTTCCTCATTTTGTTAGAATTTTTGAGAAAAATCCTCAGGGCAGGCAAGCTGGTAACTTTGGCCGCTGCCTTGAAGAGAATGGAGGGGAAAAGGAAAAAAAATGTCATGAGGCCATGCCGGTTTAGAGCCTGAGCGGAGGTGGGACACTTGGCGGACTAGCAGCCACATGGCTGAGAGAAGGAAGCTTTAGAGAAAATCCAACGAAATACAAGATGCTAAGGCAGCTCAGAGTATTAAAGGAAACATTTTTAGAATTGAGATATGAAAAAGAAATGAGATTACATTTTTCAGAAATCAGAAAAGTAGGCAGACTTACAGAGAGCTACGTGTTTGTGACCTGGTCTGGTAGCACTGTGCTAGAAGGAAGAATTCCTGGCGGCACAAGTTCACAGTCTCATTAACACACTAGGTATTTCTCCCATGTATTTATTGTGAAATACAGTGAATCTGCCTTCCTAAAGGTGGTCCTATGACCAGATGATTGACCAGTGAAACTGGAAAGGTGGGTCTTCCGTCAGATAGAGATATTATAGACTTGACCAGTTTACCCTATGGGGCTATTCGCTACTCTAACATTAGCATCTACAGAAAATGTTAATTTATTTGACTTTGCCTTAGAAATTTGATCTTTATATCGCATAGTATTAATGTATTATGAGCAAAAAATTAATTACCTGACTATTAATGTAAGTTCTATTTAAAATAATAAAATCGGCCATGAAATTAACAGCAATTAATGTTCAGAAATAAGCACTATAGAATTCCATATCTTACTCAAGATAATTTTCTGACTAAACACATTGAAAACTATTTTTAAAAATTGTTTTTACGCAAATTATGCAGTAATGAATCTGTTTGTTTTTGTGATTTGATTAAGAGAAATTCCTTTTTTAATGTTTAGTAAGTCAGTAACATAGTTGTATGTGTTTGTGTGTGTGTGTTCATTGTGCTGGAAATGGAATCTATGGTCTCAAACATTCTACTCAGGTGCTCAACCACTGAGCTACTCCCAAATCCAGTATTATTATTGAGACTCTACAATATAGTGTAATGTTTAGATGACAGGAAAAAAATCTGGAGCAAGTTTAAAAATACTATTTTTTTTCTGTAAGATCTAGGCCTTTCTGGTTTACATACCAGGCTCCAGGCCATCTGGGGCTACAGGAAAACAACAACAAAAACCCAAATTCCCTCCCCGCAAAATGTTTTCCTTCCTTCCTTCCTTCCTTCCTTCCTTCCTTCCTTCCTTCCTTCCTCCTCCTTTTCTGTCTGTCTGTCCATCCCTCCTTCCCTCCCTTCCTTCCTCCATGACTTCCCTGTGTGTCTCATGTTTCTTCTCGAGGGACTGGGGATTAAATGCAGGGCCTTAAAAATATTGTATAATTGCTCTAACGTTGAGCTCTATCCAGTCTTAGAAATGTTCTTATGTTTCAAGTTCAGGGTATGTCTAAATATTTTATCTAGACTGTTTTAAATGAATACATAAAACACTATTTTCATGAAATCATTTTTATGTCACGAGCAAATGTGAGAACAATATTTTATTTCTATGTTTATTATTTAGAAAAATATGTTACAGAAAATTATAAGAATTTTCTCATCACAGTGATCCAAAGAAAATTAATTTTATAGGAAATTATTGAAGATCTATCCATAGCAAGAATTTTATTCAACATATTTTTTGAATGCCTCTAAAGCTCCAACATGAGGAGTATTTTTAAGACTTCCCATCCTCTGTCGGTTGAAGAACCTCTAATCATTTATATTTATAATCATGGAGTACACTTTTTCCTTTACTGTAAATTTATTGACACAGTAAATGGTGTAGCATTATATACTTTCTTCTATGTAACATGCATCTAGTCTAGGCGCTAAACAAATATTTACCAGAACTAAATATAGAATGGATGGAAGGATGAATATAGGAGTAAATAAATGGTTGATGAATATATTTATAAACTTTTCTATAAAATATTTTTTTTCAAAAATATATGATCACTAAAGTGCTCTTTAAGTTCTAGTTCTCTAGTTGTAGATCATACAAAATTAAAATAGGTGTTCAAAAGTTGGCATACAATGAGAAAGTTTTCCCCTAGTCCTATTGATCACTTACCAGAAGAAACAGATATTTTAGAATCTTTTTTGTTTGATTTGATTTAGTTTTCAGTGTTTTTTGAGGTAAAGTCTCACTTTGTAGCACAGGCTGGCCTCAAATGTACAGAAATTCTCCTGCCTCATTCCCCCAGTGTTGAGATTACAGACACGATCTACTATGCCAAGTTCTTGTAGATAGGAGCTCATGTAGAGCACACTGATCTTGAACTTGCTAGTAGCAGAGGATGACATTGAACTAATCTTCCTGCTTCCATTTCCCAAATACTGGGATTACACACATACATCACCATGCCCAGCACATTTTAGTAGTTTCTCATGTGTCATTCAGGAATATGCTACACGTGTGTGTATGCATGCACATGAGCAAATACACAAAGTAATGTATTATCAGCTCTGACCTATCACCAAAGTATGAGAGAACCAATTTTCTCTTGCCATCAGCAGCACAGTATGGTATCAAAATTCCTAATTCTTGCTCATTGTGTTGGTGGAAAAATTGTGTCTTACAGTTTTAGTTTAACTTTATATATTCATCAATCAGGAGGAAAGTATTTTTCCTTATTTTTTTAAAAAATATTTTATCTATTATTTTTTATTTTATGTGTATGAGTGTATTGTCTGCATGTGTGTAAG
>NW_008359081.1:11031079-11158981 GCF_000622305.1 Nannospalax galili | reverse complement strand
CACCATGGCAACTAATGAGCATCCATAACTCCAGTTCCAGGGCAAATCGATGATCCCTTGTGACCTCCAAGGGCATTGCATGACATGGGTGCACTTACATACATGCAGGCAATGCACTCATACACATAAAATAAATTTTAAAAACTAAAAATAAAGAACAAAACTGAATTATATTCAGTCTACTGAACATAAATATTTGGTGTAACTTTAAAGGAAAAACTGAATCTTTGAGAAACAAGGTGTATC
Source organism: Nannospalax galili (assembly GCF_000622305.1). Classification (NCBI taxonomy): domain Eukaryota; kingdom Metazoa; phylum Chordata; class Mammalia; order Rodentia; family Spalacidae; genus Nannospalax; species Nannospalax galili. The sequence goes on along the minus strand of NW_008359081.1, from coordinate 11,158,735 downwards.
CATTCCACAAAAATTTGTTAAATGATTGTTTTATGCCATATTACAGGCCAGACAATGGAAGTAAAACTGTAGACAAGACAAACATGAAAACTGCTCTCCTGGGACTTCCAATTTCTTATAGAGCATAGAAAGTAAATGAAAAAAAAAACTCCAAAATATATGTATTATGGAAGAAAAAATACAATTCTAAGACAGACAATGCATAAAGTAGAAAATACAGAAAAGAGGAAGATTATTGTAGATTTCATAATCATAAAAGTTATCTGTGAGGAAGTGTAACTATTCTAAGAACTAAAGGATGGGAAAGATTCCGCCATGCAAAATAATGACACGTTTGTCCAGGCAAACACTTGTACCGAGGTTTCCCAATGGGGGAATGAAATCTCCCTTACTGTCCTGGGAGCCTGTTTTAAAAATCTGCTTCATAGACTAAAGGCAGGTTTGGTTTAGTTTAGTTTAGTTTAGTTTAGTTTAGTTTAGTTTAGTTCACTTCAGTTCACATCAGTTCAGTTTAATTTGTTTGTTTTGGTAGGTAAAGGAGGTTTCATTCATCATCCTTGTTAGCGTAGTTTATTTTTTTGAGACAATAAGACAATTAACAGTAATGTTATTTCTTTCAGACTATATTTTGAAACTCTTGGAATGTTTTGATTCAATAAGTAGTTGTATTTCAGGAGTCAACTTATCTTTCAATAGATTCCTAAATTTTTCATGTAATCAAATCATTTCCCATACATTCTTCCAAACTATATAGACCTATAGACCCTTATAATAGAAAGTGAGTTATTTATTGTCTGTATGTGTTCAACTGAGAAATTATATACATATATATAACTTTATTGGTATGTTTTATTATAGCATATTTTTATTAATTAAATAAGGAAACTAAATAAGCAGCTTTGTTTTAGTGAGACTTTCACACAATACGTTAATGGTTAATGTGATTTGTATTATTGGAACGTAGTTCCAGACTGCATTTCTAAAGCCTGTGATTTCTACTATAGAGTGATATGAAAGTGAGTATATTATTCTTGAGAATAAGGAGGGAGGAAGAGGGATGAGGGAGTTAAGGAGGGAGAGAGGAAGAGAGAGACAGAGACACAGAGAGAGACAGACAGAGATAGAGACACAGAGAGAAGAGAGGAAAAAGGGAGAGGAGAGAAACTCTTTTGAATCATCCTATCATGGGGATCTGGAGGTGTTACAGCCAGTAACTTCCTTCTGCAGAATCTTTAAGAAAGAGTATTTCCTGTCAGGTAAAGTGAATCTTTGACACAAAGCACTGAGATTACCTCAGAGTCTAAAGTGACAAAGGGAGATGACAAGAACACTCCCACAAAACCTGGCTGGCTTTCTGAAAATAGGGAGAAATTATTCATCAAATCTAAATGTAAACTTGACAATCCAGCAAACCGAGTCGATACAAGAATCAATCACCAAAATTTTATAGCATAAAAGAGTGAGCAAAACCAGGTAACACAGCTCACCTTTATCTTCATCTTTTTTCCCAAGAACTGACTATATAGGATTAGAGAGAAATTAGAATGGAAAGGAAAATTTGGAATTCCAAGCTTCTTCATTGAATACCAGTTGAAAAGGCAGAAATTTAGGGAATATTCTTTGTCATTTGAATTTTAAACTTAGAAAGAAATTTATGTTTATGAATTTGTACATGGTATGCAGTGAAAGTTTTTGAAATGCATCTATAATGCCTAACACACACAAAACAAATTTCTTTTATGTCAATCATATGCTATGACACTGAATTTCTGGATTTTTATGATAAAAAAAGAAAACAAAGAAATAAACAAATAAAAAAACCCAAACAAACAAATCTTGCTTACATTCTGCCAACTGGCTTTGATTGGAAAAATAAAAGTATTTCTTTCTTTAAACTTTAGCTAATTATACCTTCACTGCATCTCAACATGAATATATCTGTTTAAGAATTCTATGGGCTCTGAAAAGGAATATAAAATATTAAGATATATTATCTGGTGAAACAAAATACTGATATTTGCACATTTTAAGTCATGTATGGGATGACCTACCATAAGAGAAAAGGTAAAGCTAATATCATCTAAAAGGATATAAAGTTTTTTAAAATTTGTTAGAATTTTGTTTGATTTATATTTTCAGTCTCTCCTGGACTTTAGAATTACATAGCCAATTATAAATTGTATATGTTATTTTTATTTTTCATCCTATTAGCAATATAACACATGACTCAATTTAGAGTAGATAATAATTTCAGTTACCTTTCCTCAGCGAATATTCAACTGTCCAAATGTATTGTGACATATTAGTTGTTGCACAAAAATATAATATGAATCTCAGCAAATCATCTTGGAGAGAAAGAGCACAGTAGATTTGACTCTGACAAGTAGTTTCTTTCTTCTATGTAGTATTTCATTTCATTTTTCTCAATATTTTGAGGATATTTTCTCAATATCTACCTTTATTGTGAAATTTAGAATTAGAAGTCAATGGTTTATTATTATGAACATTATTAATAAGACAGTGCTAATGTTGATATGGTACTTGCATTTTATGAAATAGTTTCACATATTTTAATTCATTGGTCATAATAGCTAAAATCACTTCCCAGAATAGCTCTCACAAGAAATTGAGAATATCAAGTCACATATGGAACTCAATAAAGGATGAGACTTGAAATATGTGCCCTTGGACTAGCGTCCTCATCCTTAAGCCTAAGCTGCAGGTTTTGTTGTTGTTGTTGTTGTTGTTGTTGTTGTTATTGCAATAGAAATTCAAACACTTACCAAATGTAATTATTGTAAAGAGTCAGTGAACCATGGTACAGTGGAGATCACTCAGCAGCAATCATTCAATTTCTACTTACTGATTACTGGGAAGTGACTTAAGTAGTGGTGGTACTAGGAGAAGCAATTATTTAACCTTCACTTATCATTGATCTATTCTTACACCGAGCCACAAGAGACAAATATTTAATTCAAGAAAATAGAGAGAAACCCTTATTTAAGACAAGTATTGTGTATTATTCTTCCCCTTCCAATTCCCAGCAAGATGGCTATTGTTTAAAAAAAAAAGAGTTAGCAGCAGTTAGTCTGCAAAGAAAGCTGGAAGTTCCCTTTGATAAGGTTAATTAGAAACAAAGGGCCTTGAAGTGGGAAGGAGAGCATTACACAGAAAGAATAAAATCTTTGGAGATATCTAAACATGGTGCGGCTTAAAGGGAAGGAGAGTCATCACTTTAATGCCTAGAGCAGAGCTGCATTAAGAGCAAAAATGACAGAGAGAAAAAGAGATGTAGCCACCAGGAGAGGGATGTTAATAGGATGATGGAGAAGTTAGATTAGCCTTTTCAGCGAGCAGCCTTCATCTCAAGTCCACATCCCAGAACAAGCTATCTGAGGTGTCTCAGATCAACCCCAGGAACGAAGAAAAGGCCTTCCTTTTATAGCATTTTAGGGGTTGTTGGAAGTTTCACAACACGTGATTTAGTTTAGCATGACATATATAACAAGGATCATAGAAGGCCAGACATTACAAATTGAGAGCTTCAAGTCATACAGTACAGGTACTTTAACTCTGCCCAAGAAAGAGTTGCAGGAAGGTGAGGGTCTTAATTCTGGCTGTGAGATTAGGCCTAACGGTGCATCCCTGTGTTCTAACACATATTTTTGAATTGAAAAATAAAAGGGACCACTTAAAAATTCAATAATCAGGATTATTATTCCTATTACTGTTTAATTTTGGGGGAGGGTAGGTCTGAGACAGGGTCTACCTCTAGTCACATTTGGCCTGGAACTCCTTTTCTAGACCAGTCTTCCTTGATCTCACAGAGATTCTGTTGCCTCTGCCTCTCGAGAGCTGGTATTAAAGGTGTACACTACCATATCCGGCTATAGTTTAACATTTTAAAAAACATTTTATTTTTTATGTATAGGAGTTTATCACCTGCATGTAGGTAGGTGCATCCTTGTTGTGCAATGACCGTAAAGGTCAGAAGAAGGCCTCAGATTTTCTGGAACAGGAGTTACTGGTGACTGTTGCCACCCTGTAGGTAGTGGGATTCAAACCCAGATCCTCTGCAAGAGCAGTCAGTGCTTTTGGCTGCTGAGCCATCTCTCCAGCCCATATAAGTTTAAAGTTTTAAACATCAAATTGAAGCTAAGCATGGAGTCTCACATCTTTTGATCTGGAGACTGATGTAGGAGAATTGTGAGAACTAGGTATGCCTGGCCTACAGAGACTGGGATGTTTGGACTCCTCTCGTCCAAAATAAAAAATAAAAAATAAAAATTGATGCAAAAGGCCAAGACAAGAAAAAGAGAGCCAGTGAAATTGCTCAGTGGGTAAAGGTACTTGCCACCAAACCAGTCAAACTAATTTCAATTCCTGAGTCCCACATTGTGGAAGGAGAGAAACAACTACTCTAAGTTGTTCTCTGAATTCCACAAGTGTGTGTGTGTGTGTGTGTGTGTGTGTGTGTGTGTTTATGCATGTGTGTATGCTTTACATGAGCAAAATCAAAATTATATATAAGGGCCAGGGAGATGTTTCAGGAGTTTAAGAGCATTTACTAAGGATATGAAAGTCTTCGGGTTTTCTCTAGGAGCTCTCACATTCCTAGAATAATGTAATTTCTTACTGTGTGAAAAATATGCACCCTTATATGTACAGGCAAATAGCCAAGTCACCACTATTCAAAGAAGCTTCTTTTCAAACAGACTTTTACAAGGTATCACAGCTGGTCACAGATGTTTTCTGTGAATTGCCTAGGCCTATGTGGCACATATACAATGCAACCTCTATACCTAAGGCTCACAGAGCATAGAACAAAGGGTAAAGAGGACACTAATTAATATCTCAGTTCTCATTAATGAAGTGCCCTCACGCAACAGAGGGCCAGGAACACAAAAGGTCACAAATGGTCAAAGCATAGAGATTAAGAGTTTGCAGAATACTAGTCCTTGGACAGATCTCCTATATTAAACTTCACCCACCCAGGGCTGAGGGACAATTGCAGAAGGGGGGGCTGAAAGATTTGAAGAGCCAGTGACCATATGGAAATAGAGCCCTACAAGTTCCTGGGACCCTGCTCATATGAACCTACAGCAATAGTGTCAGCATGCACAAGACCTATACAAACTCAAGCAGACAAAATCTCAGCATAAAACTGGGGAACTAGAAGACCCCAATCTTAGCTGAAGAAATATTGGCAACTGATTACTCCTAGGTGAGGAAAAGCTGATCTTTCTAATGTGAGAGACTCTAGAAAGGCTGACTAGATCTCAGTAGATGAACTTGCACTGAGGAACATCTGGGGACCCTGACTTGACACAATAGGCCTTAACACAAATTACAGAATATATGAATTCTGATGGGGGGTACTACAGGAATGTGCTACTAGGGAAGGGAGTATAACATAAAGATGACTAAGGTTGACTGAGATAATCTGTATGAAATACACAAAAATTCAATAATAAATTCATTAGTCAACTAATTAAATTTTGTAAAGCATTAAAAAGAAAGAACATGTATACCTCTTCCAAATGACTGGAGTTCCCAGTAACCATGTCTGGCAGCTCAGAGGTACCACTGCCTATAACTCTAGCTCTTCAGAGAAACCAGTGCTTTTGGCATCCAAAGACACTTGCATTTATGTACATATACACATATAGAAAAACATTCACACATAGTTTAAAAAAAATGAAATCTTTGAAAAGTAACATGTAGATACATAATCTGACCTTCAACTTATATCACTTACCACTAACATGCACTGGCTTCATCCTCCTTGCTGTCCATGCTCTATTTTCCTAATACTTAAAGCTCTCTACCTTGGAAATTTGAAAGCACACATAAACTTGTCACAATCTAGATTTTCACAACATTTTATCAAGTACACATTCTTCAACAAGATTTTTTCAAATTGAGAGTAGCAGTTAGAATTTTGAGTTTTAAAATTCCATATCATCAATTTAAATTCTATATGTACTCATGATGGGATGGATATCTAGTTTTAGAATTTTTATTTATTATTTTCCCTTCATATTTCTTTTTCTATGAATTTTTATTGAATTGTGTACTTCAAGCAGAACATCTTAATCATTTTTATACCCCCTTCCCCATTGGCAGCTTCCTGTACCACCACCCCCCATACACACACTGGAATTCATGCATTCTGTCATTTCTGTTAGGGCTTATCATGCCAAGTTAGTGTCCATAGACTTCAAAATTTGTACTTAGGTTTTTATGAACCTCAGTTTTCCTGCATGTGTTTAAGTGCACCCGTGTCATGCAATGACCACAGAGGTCAGAAGGTGTATGTTCCCCTGGAATTGGAGTTCCCCACAGTTATTATCTCCCATGTGGGTGCTGGGAATGGAACCCAGGTCTTCTGCAAGAGTAGTTAGTGCTTTTAACCTCTGAGCCATCTCTCTAGACCTTGATTTTTTGTATGGCAGCACATTCTTTGGTTCAATTGTTGAACAATTTATCTATTTTCTTTCCAGTAGCTATTTTGGTTACTTGAAAACTTGTTGGTTTTATTCTTTTGAAAAATGTTGCTATCACGTTTTGGTTCATATTTCTGACATAAATAAATACCTGCCTGGTGTTTTTTGTTTTTGTTTATTCTGAAAACATAAAATGCCATGTAATGAAATCCAAAGTCTATAGCTCTGTATTTTAATACCTGTCCTAGTTTGTTTCTTCTTTGCTCTAACAAAACACCATGACCACTACCAACTTTGGGAGGAAAGGGTTTATTTATCTTACATCTCCCTGGTTACAGTTCATCACAGAGCCCAAGATACAAACTCAGGGTAGGAACCTAGATGCAGGAGCTAGAGCACAGGCCATAGAGGATCACTGCTTACTGGCTCACTCCTTGGCCCATGCTCAGCCTGCTTTCTTATGCAACATAAGTCCAACTGCCCAGGGGTGGCACCACCCACAGTGTGCTGGGCCCTCCCATATCACTCAACAATCAAGAAGATGCCCCACAGTCATGGCCACAGGCCACTCCAATGAAGGAAATTCCCCAATTGAGGCTCCCTCAACCCAGGTGTGTCAAGTTGACACCAATGCTATTCAGCACAATTGACCCCTTGTCAACTTGACACACAAACACATCACTATTAAACTGTAAGCTTTCCAATCCTTCTCCCCAAGATATGATGTTAATATCACAACATAAGACAGTACAACCTTAAAAACCAAGTCCTTAAAATTCCAAACACTTAAAAGTCCATAGTCTCTTTCAATAGTCTCTTAACTGTGAGTGAGCTTCTGCAAAATCCAAAACAAGTAGTGTTTTATTTCAAAGAGAAGAATCGGGCACACCTAAGCAAAACCAAAGTCCAGCAAAGTAGCTCAAGGCTGGACATCTGGGATTCACTCTCAATCTTCTGGGCTCCAAAGCGTTCTGGTAGCTCCACTTCTCTGACTCTGCAGTCCACAGCACACACAGCTCATCTTGCAGACCCAGACCAGCTCCATTCCACACCTACTGTTGACACCTTGATGGTCTTCCCACAGTCCCAGCATCTCCAAAAAGCTGGAGCCTCCACTGAAACTGAGGCTACACCTTCACCAACGGCCTTTTCTTGCCTCTTGGGGTGCAAAGCCTCAGGGTCTCTCCATTACCCCTTCAGGCCTGGGGTCTTCACTACAACTGAAGCTACATTTTCACCTGTGGCCTTTCCTGGCCTCTGAGAGTGCCAAGCCTCAGCTGGTCTCTGTGACCTCTTCATGCTTTCAATACAAGAACCATGCACGAGATTTTTACACATTACCAAGTCCTGCTTCTAGCTTGAGATGGAGGCTCAGGTCCCCTCTGTGTGCTGACCGTGAGGAAATACCTCCCAGAAGATTTCATCACAGTGATGCTGTTCTCCTGTTACTTGCAGCTGACTTTGTAGCCCCAACTAACCAGCATCAATTGTCCCAGTAAAACGAAGATTTCGCTTCAGGTTCTGGTTTCTTCTTAATCACAGCTGATTCTTCAGTCTCAGCAGACCAGAACCCACAGATTCTCAATCCAAAATCACACATGAACAGCCCTGATAGTCTCTGCTTCCCTTTGAAGCTTCACAAGCCAGGCCTCAATTGCCCACAACTCTTTCAACATAACTGTTCCAAGCTCCACAGCAACAACTTCTAAGCACTCAATGGCTTTTCTAGCCCAAAGTTCTGAATGCTTCCACAGTCCTCCCCAAAACACCAAGTTCAGGTCTGTCACAGCAATACTCCACTCCCTGGTACCAATTTCTGTCCTAGTTTTTCTCTCCATTGCTGTGACAAAATACTCTGACCATTACCAGCTTGGGGAGGAAAGGGTTTATTTATCTTACATCTCCCTAGTCACAGTTCATCACAGAGCCCAAGGTAGGAACTCAGGGCAGGAACCTGGATGCAGGAGGTGGAGCACAGGCCATGGAGGATAACTGCTTACTGGCTTGCTCCCCTGGCCCACGTTCAGCCTGCTTTCTTATGTAACATGAGCCCACCCGACCAGGAGCACCACCCACAGTAGGCTGGGCCCTCCCATATCACTCAACAATCATGAAGATGCCCCATGGACATGGCCACAGGCCAGTCCAATGAAGGAAATTCCCCAAATGAGGCTCCCTCAACCCAGGTGTGTCAAGTTGACACCAAAGCTATCCAGCCCAATACCCATCCAGTATTTATTCTGCATTGAGCTACTCATAAACTTTAGCATAATGAGCTTTTAGTGGTTATTGTGAATTACTGTATTGATCCCTATTGAGTCCTTTTCTATAAGTCTCTCAGTACTTCTTAGAGTTGGTCAAAGCACTATGTATTTAATGTCAGTATCCGAATCAGATTTATCTCACTGAGGACAAGTACTCTTTTACACTGTTGTCAGTGTTTTCTTTTTTTTAAAATGATGCTTTTTTGTTGTTGTATATGTGTCAGGGTCTCATCCTGTATCGCAGGTTGACCTGAAACTCACTATGTAACCTATGCTAGTTTTGAACTGAAGGCAATCCTCATGACTTAGCCTCCTGAGCACAAGGATTACTGGCAAAAGTCTCCATTCCTAGGAGACAATGACACTCGATGGACGGATATGCTTCTCCTTTAGAAGAAAAGAAATATTTTAGGTTGTAGTTTCTCAGAGTTGTATTTTATCTTACCCAACTCTATCGATCTATCATCTATCATCTATTTATCCATCCATCCATCCATCTATCATCTGTCTATCTATCTATCTATCTATCTATCTATCTATCTACCTACCTACCTACCTGCCTATCCCCTTTAGCCAATCTTGAGGCAAAAAATAGCTAGTACATAGCTCATTTGCTAGATGATCATCAAAAACACAAGTTAGTGGGAGTAGAAATCAATAAACAAGGGAAAAGATACTAATAGAGTCTGCTATTAAGCTGGATGCTGGGATTGGAAGTTGAGGCCACAGCTGTGGAGCCCCTCTGTATAGTACTGTAAAATGCACTTACAAACGTACCTCTGAAGAACAGGAGCCTGGGAAATCTGTGCCTTGTTTGTGTGCCAAGCTGACTGAAGGACGCCAAGGACATGAGATCCCCTGCTTTGTACATGATGACTGTTTCCTTGCCCTTGGAGAAAGTCTTAAGGCAGAAGCACTAAGATGTAGTGGGTGCTTGACTTAGCAGGCCTTTAGCATGCTTAGGGCTGTCCATCACAAAACTGATAAAGTAAATCAGATGCCTATGGGATGAGATGTGTCAGTTATGGAGCACTGGATTTTTCCCAATTATCCAATGCCATGATTTGCTTTGACAAGATGAAATGAGACTCTGTCTCATTGTTGTTGAATCCTTCATATCTGATACGTGACTTAGTATTTCATTTCATTTTCCAGTTATTTTACTATTTGAAAGCCCTATAACCTATTTTCCTTGATATAAATTATGATTAAATCTGGTAAGTTTATTTTAAATTCACAGCTTGATGCTATATATGTAGCAAGTGCTTAAAAATGACTTCTTAAAGGGATGATTTTTAAATGGCTTTCTGCTTTATGGAGACACACAGCTATAATAGATCCCTTCAGCAGGAAAATGAATTCTTCAAAGTTGCTCAGTGACTGACAAAGATTTATACAAGTAAAAGTGGCAAGTAAAATGTTAGCAGAGGTCATTTTAAACTATGTGAACAGTCATTTTTCACAACAATCTACCCAACTCTCTCCCCACCGAAGCCTTTGGTCTCCTGTGATTATTAAACTTCCATCTTTCAGGGCAAAAACCTCTGTAAACCAAAAGAGCAAACAGTTCTAGAAAAAAGAAAGCCTCCTTCTTTTTGGTTGATAGTTATTATATTAACTTGTCAAACATTTAAATAAATACACGTCATTCCAATATTTTTATGTTATACAGCTAAAATTTTCTAAGCTATCAGTTTTAAGTAATAAAATTAGCCACTCTTTTAGCCACTCTTTATTGTCCACAGTAGTCTCAGTGACTGGAAGCCACCTATAGATTTCTTCCCAGCTCCATCACTTCCACAAGAGATCATCAAGAGCCTGAATTTTGCATTGTTTCATGATCTTCCCACATGTGATACATTCCTAAGTAACAAATTCTTTTATTCTGCATGCTTTTGCACTTCATATAATTGGAATCATGCTGCATCTATTGTTCTGTGACTATTTTTTCTGATCAGATTCCATTGCTAAGATTGACCCTTATCAATGACTAGCTGTATTTCAACCACTTTAAGTGCTATAGTCTATCATAGGAATGAACCATAATTTATTTATACATTCTTTAGCTTTGTTTTCCAATTAAAAAAAATAGTCCTTGTGGATACTGAAGAATGACATTGCTGGGTCAAGAGTTCTTGCATCTGCCCTTTAGGTGTATTGCTTATATCCTTTCTGCTACTCTACTAGACTGGTTACCATAGGGAAGCTGTCCTTTATGAGCTCTATATGCCTGCCTTCTATTTCAGCTCGTTTCTAGCTCTCTGTGGCTAACAGTGGGGCGCTAGAAAGTTAAAGAGGGAAGGGTGCTTTTTGCGTTTTCCCTTTTTTCCTTATTTATTGTGCTGGTTGGCAGCTGCCTAGATTTGGATGATCTGGGTCCATCCTGTCGCTTCTGACTCTCACTGTCTGACTCAAAGGACATGTCTGTTAGATTAAGGAATCCTCTCTCCTGACCCATCTTGCTTCCTCTCATTGCTTCCCTTTCATGATGTAAAAATGAAGTTGCTTCTAGATTCTTCTTGAACAATGACTGACATTGTATATTTTTTACTTTATAAAATTATTCTCAATTATTCCAAAATTAGAACAATGTAAATTCTCATAATTTCACAAATATTCTGTTTATTACAAATCCTCTCCAACACTTAACAGTATCTAAATTTCAGTTTTTGTTATTCTGTTAATTATATCTTTATGGTTGTGGTTTTAGTTTTAATCTCATCAGTTAAATGCAAGTTTAAATATTTTTCCATAGTTCTTTGGCTACGTTTAAGCACAAGAAATTAATTGTCCAATATAAAATAACTTTCCTTTCATGCAAATCGCTTTAAATTTCTTGCATTTATTTTAAACCTCACTTGGAATTAATATGGCACAAAATTTAGCTCATCATTTTATTTACTTATTCATTTAATTAAGCAGATACAAATTGAGCTCTTTCTATGAGATCCTGTTCTAAATGGTATTAAGAAACTGGAATGTTTCAGAAGTCAAGTAATAGGTGAACATTCTCATCAAAACATTGACTAGTATTAAAACATTATCTTTGGTGTTAGTGCCCCCCCATACTGAGTTTCATTATCATCTATAAGATAAATTATTGTTGTGCCATTAAACTATACCTTGGAAAAATATAGAATGGTGTTATTTTAAAAAGTTAGTGGCATTCATCTATTTTCTAGCTATTAAATGTCTAAAATTGTCCATAAAGAAATTTGTTAGGAGACATCTTAGAAAATTTCAGCTATATCATATATTTACATATCCTATCTGTCCTAGTTTGTTCTCTCCATTGCTGTGACAAAACACTCTGACCAATATCAACTTGGGGAAGAAAGGGTTTATGTAGCTTACATATCCTGAGTCACAGTTCATCAGGGAGCCCAAGGTAGTAACTCAGGGCAGGAACCTGGAGGCAGGAGCTGGAGCACAGGCCATGGAGGAATGCTGCTTACTGGCTTGCTCCCCTGGCCTTTGCTCAGCTTGCTCTCTTATCCAACGCAGGCCCACCTGCCCAGGTGTGGCACTACCCACAGTGGGCTGGGCCCTTCTACATCACTCAACAATCAAGAAAATGCCCCACAGACACGGCCACAGGCCACTCCAATGGAGGGAATTCCCCAATTGAGGCTCCCTCAACCCAGGTCTGTCAAGTTGACACTAAAGCTATCCAGCACAATTGACCCCTTGTCAACTTGACACACAAACACATTACTATTAAACCATAACCTTTCCAATTCTTGTCCTTAAGATATGATATTAACATGAATATCACAACATAAGACAGTACAACCTTAAAAAACCCACAGTCAGTAAAACATCCAAATACTTAAAAGACCATAGTCCCTTTTAAAAGTCTCAACTGTGCGTGGGCTTCTGTAAAATCCAAAACAAGTACTGTCTTATTTCAAAGGGAAGAATTGGGCACACCTAAGCAAAACCAAAGTCCAGCAAAGTAGCTCAAGGCAGGACATCTGGGATTCACTCACAATCTTCTGGCCTCCAAGGGATTCTGGCAGCTCCATTTCTCTGACTCTGCCATCCACAGCACAAACAGCTCGTCTTGCAGACCCATGCCAGCTTCATTCCATACCTACTGCGGTCCTTGGTGGTCGTCCCACGGTCCTGGCATCTCCAAAAACCTGGGATCTCCACTGAAACTGAGGCTACACCTTCACCAGTGGCTTCTTCTTGCCTTTCTGGGTGCAAAGCCTCAGCTTTTCTCCATGATCCCTTCAATCCCTGGGTCTTAACTGCCACTGAAGCTGAACTTTCACCTATGGCCTTTCCTGGCCACTGCATGCCAAGCCTCAGCTGCTCTCTGTGACCTCTTCATGCTTTCAACACCAGAACCATGCAGGAAACTCTTACACTTTACCAAGTCCTGCTTCCAGCTTGAAATAAAGGTGCGGGTCCCCTCCGTGTGCTGACCCTTAGGAAATTATTCCCAGAAGACTTCACCACAGTGATGCTGGTCTCTTGTCACATACAGCTGATTTTTCAGCCCCAGCTAACTAGAACCCACAGATTCTCAATCCAAAATATCACATAAACAGCCTTGATAGTCTCCACTTCCCTTTGAAGCTTCACAAGCCAGGCCTCCATTGTCTACAACTCTTTCAGCATAACTGTTCCAAGCCTCACAGCAACAAACTCTGAGCACAAAATGGCTTTTCCAGCCCCAAAGTTCCAAACACTTCCACAGTCCTCCCAAAAACATCAAGGTCAGTCTGTCACAGAGATACCCCAATCTCTGGTACCAATTTCTGTCCTAGTTTGTTCTCTCCACTGCTGTGACAAAACACTCTGACCAATATCAACTTGGGGAAGAAAAGGTTTATTTAACTTACATATTCTGGGTCACAGTTCATCCAGGAGCTCGTGGTAGGAGCTTAGGGCAGGACCCTGGGGGCAGGAGCTAGAGCACAGGCCATGGAGGAATGCTGCTTACTGGCTTGCTCCCCTGACCCTTGCTCAGCTTGCTCTCTTATCTAACACAAGACCACCTGCCCAGGAGTGGCACTACCCACAGTGGGCTGGGCCCTCCCACATCACTCAACAATCAAGAAAATGCCCCACAGACATGGCCACACGCCAATGCAACGTAGGCAATTCCCCAGTTGAGGGTCCCTCAACCCAAGTGTGTCAAGTTGACACTAAAGCTATCCAGCACACTATCCAATAACTAAAGTATAGAAATTTTTAACATGTAAATTCTAAAATGTTTCTAGTCACAATATTAACATGATAAGGAAGTCTTCCCCTTTGTAATTTGTTTATTAAGTGTGAAGACAGGACTAAATCTTCATTCCATGAACATGGCACTGTATTTTAAAAATAACTACTACTAATGCTAATAATTTAAGGAACATTAAAGTATACTTTGGGGACAGAGAAACTATGTTAAAGACTTAGACTTTGCTATTTCATTTTAGTAATCATTATTCAGGACCCTAAAATACTACAACGTGAACTGGGCATGGTAGTGCACACTTGAAATCTTAGCAATAAGGAGGATGAAGCAGATGGCTCTTGAATTTGAGACCATAGTGACTTCAAGACTAATCTGGACTTTTTGTGATTTTTCCAACAATGGAATGAGCAATCATAAACATGATAAAAGAATTCAATTAATTTAAAGAATACACACGCAAATATACTCATACACAGCACACAACACACACACACACACACACACACACACACACACACAAACCAAATGACCTACAAAAACAATATTTTGGGTAGTATCCCAGAAAATTACATCTGTAAGCTGATCTTCACTTTATAATCCTAATCCTAAACCATCAAGAATGTATTATGCTAAATTGGTTGTGCTTAGTAAGGCAGGAAGCTGTTCTAGTCCCATGTCAATCTATTAATTTAAAGCAATCATTGAGGGGATGAGTGTTCTATCAATTAAGGGACTAACTTGAATCTATCTATCACTCAAAATGATAGTTGCTTGATTTGGTTTAATTTGAGTTTTCTTATGGTGTATGTGTGTATATTTGTGAGTAATTCCTTATTCTGTTAAGTGATTGCACATTTTGAATATTTGTGTCTATGTATTTCTGTCTCTGTACAAATAATGAGACCCAAACACAGATTAAATGGATTTAATAATTCAGAACTCTGAATAGAGGAAACATATGGAGGGAAGGGTTGGGCTTAGAGTACAGAAAGGGAAAATTTACAAAAGTCTCACAGAAGGTCAACAAAATCTTGTGCTCTGCTAGGTAAACGTACTACAAATATATTGACATGCTTTATGTGAATTTTAAATATCCTGTCTTTTTCTTTACTATCTCAAAATGAATTATCTATTTTTGATATTCATATGTTTAGACAAGTTTCTCTAGTGACCAAACTCCATTCCTTCTACAATATGTGCATTGCTTTTGCATTGCATTCATATAATATGTTTTATCATCATTTCTACAGAAATTAAACCTATTTCCTAGTAACTGCAGAAAATTTAAGTAAGATAATAAGTCTACATTTAGAATTTGTGTAAAATATATTTTGCTTTACAAAAGTCTGAGTTTCTCTTGTTATATCAAAAAATAATGAGTTACTGGGTGTGGTGAAACACACCTTTTAATCTCACACTTGGAATGTGGATGCAAGAGGATTAGTTGCTGAAGGCTAGATTTTACTATACAAGACCTTGTTGCAAAGAAATTGATGATACAAAGGACATCAAAAACAATTTGTAATCTATTTAAGAAAGTAGATAGATCCATCTATTACTTGGTGAGAAACTCCTCATTATCCCCAGTGAAATAATAACTACTTTGGCAATTAAGCTGTAGAATGGGTGCAGGTTAGTCTTTGGAGCTTATGCAATATATATTTAGTCAAACCACATTGAGTAGATTGCATATTTTGAGCATAGTGTAGCATTTATTATAAGAAATTCATATAGCAATACACTACTGTTTATGGCAAATAAACCCTGTCTACATGTACTGAAATCATTTTTAGCATCATAGTTATACTCAGGTTTCTCCTTACAGAAGACAACACAATCCCTCTTGAAAAGGTTAAAACCCTGTTTGGAAAAGAAGCAGAGAAGTTAAGAGGCACCAGAGTCACCCTAAATTAACCAATCAGACTCCTAAATAAGAACGTCAGATGCAATTAATCCTTTAATTTAATGAGTTGTAAAGATGTCTATAGCCAAAAAAACCTCTTTACTACTTATGTAACAAATATCAACGTATTGATACTTTTCATAGACAATTCACATACCATGTCAGTATATGCTAAATTTGCAGATGAGAGCTAACTAGTCAGCAGAGATTCACATAATTGGCATAACACAGAATTTTTAAAATATCAACTATCTTAGGAACTTTATTCATGTGAATCTGGATGAATCTTTTGTGGTTTTTGAGCTCTTACTCTCCCAGAGATTCAGATGTCAAAGTATTTTTAGAATGGGTCTGTGAGGCATCATTATTTGGAAATTATAATCTTGTTGATTGACAGCAAGTGTTACATTCAATGAAAATGTTGTTGTGTTGAAGTCATCCTGGTTAGAGCAGGAGACAGACTGCTTAGATCTAATGTCTCATGAGGGAAAAGAAATAATTTCAAGTGACTTTAAATTCACCAACATGAAGATACAGGATGTTGCATGAAATTTAAGAGGTTGGATTTGCCCCTAGACTTTGATATTTACACTTTGTACTTCAAATGTGAAATTTGGTTACTATCAAATTGAAGTGTTTTGTATAAAAGGTACTTTACAAAAGTCATTCAGTAACGTTTATTAAAATTGTATTTTATTTTAAAAAGAAGTGAGAAATTAGAGAAGCATATAAGCCTTGTCATGGTTCATATTTCTCATTGAAATGAGAATGTATAGCTGTGTTTTGCTGCATGAATGAAGGGATTAAAATATGAGGAATTATAATAGTGCTTGATAATGTTATTAATGTCACTCAATGAAATGAAGTGTATGGTATATTACTACACAGAATGTTTTATTATTGATTAAAGTGAACATTTAAAACTATTGGCATGTTTGGTCTTTCATGTCATGACAGATAAAAGCAAGTTAAGAGGAAATTTTATGAGTAGTCAGTCACGGTAATGATATGCCTATAATACTAACACTTGAGAATTTGAGGCAGGGGATCAAAAGTTCAAAACCAGCCTCCCCCCCAAAAAAAGGATGGTATACAGCAACAACAATAAAACACTCTATAAAATTAAGTACTTTGAGACAAGGCAAAACAAAATGGATTCAAACATATTATATAACATAATGATATGTGAACTGTGAATTCCTCTGAGTAGATGTCTCAGTTCATACCGAACAATACTTACATCCAACATCCATGAAAAAAGAGCTGATCTCTTTTCCTTTGTTTGAGTGTTTCTATGAAATGTGGGTTTATTTTGCTAAATTCAATACAGATATTCAAATGAAGCTGCATGATGTTCAAAACTTCAGATCTCTGAGGGTTACACATTAATAAGTATTCACAAGTATTTTGTCATTTAAATATTATGTTAATTTTTATGTAATTGGATTCTTCCTCAATATAGGGAAAGTTTCTTAACCAGACTAAACATTTCCTTAGTGGTCTTGTTAGACATTCAAAATTCCTTTGTGCTCAGGTATTAATGTCTGAATTGTCAACAGTTTGTTAAGTCCAAAGATTTTTAAAAAATCTTAATCAGAATAAAGATTTTAAAGGAGGAAGGTACATGAAATGCTGATTAACTCTCCCCTGTTAGTAATTAGTACAAATAAACACTTAGACTTTTATTTTCATCCTAGAGCTGCATGAAGAACAGGCATAACTTATAGAGAGAAGTGAAAGGAATTAGACTAGGACAAAATGAGAAAATGTGGTTACAGAAAGGCTTATTAATCAGGATTTGACATAAAAACAAGCTGCAAAGTTTTCCTAGAATCAAACAGCAAATTTCATAACGACCTTACATTGATAAAGCAGCTATGTTAATACCATCATGTTTCGGAAATTAAAGTCAAAAGCATTATGAAGTTGTTTTTGCAAATAGGCATTTGCTCAAGGTATTTCACAAAATGAAATGCGTATCACAGTGAAGTAATTATTCTACTCATGGCGAAGTTAAGTCAAACTTTCTTTATAAGGTCAGATAATATTCAGTAGGACATTTGCTCATGAATTTACCACTTTAGAATTTTGTTATTCTGAAGGTCAGGAGACATCATCAACTTTGAATAAATGCAGAGAGCAAGGCATTTAAATATTTTTCCAGAAGTTTTGGGCCTTTTTTCATGTAAATGTATATAATATAGACAAGCCTCTTTCCTATATTGATTGTCATTGTAATAAATTATTCATGATTGTAATATTTACGTAAGTTCCATTTTGCTTGCATGATTGATTTGGCTTAACCAACAAATTAGTGTGTTCTCTGCAACCTCTGCAATTCTATATGCCACCACCATCTCCTGTAAGGAGTACTGAAATAGCATCCTAGCTGATCTCTCTCTTAAGTTCTTGTTCCCTTCTATCTGCTGTATTTACAGCATTTGAAACAACCTTTAAAAAAAGGTCAATTAAATCATCTCACCTCTTCATTAAAACTATCCTGATTCTACTAAGACTAAATTCTAACCCTCTTTCCTTGACTTATTTCTGGACCATGCCTTTCTTTCTATTTCAAGTCCAGTTTTCCTTTAGACACAAGCTATCTCTCTCTTAGGTTTGAATATAAGCTATTAACATTCTCAATGCCTACTTATTTACAGTTCTCTCTCTTAGAACCTTTTTTTGTATTACTTCTGCTTCTGTTTTCTGAGCACTCAGATACTTATTCATTCACTCATTACTTTATTCAAACATGTCTTCCCTCATTTATTCAGAAACTCAGTGACTGTCATCTGAGATTATTTGTAGCCATATACTTTACTCTGCTCAAAAGCTTCTCAAATATTCTACTTGACTATCCTGCAGAGCCATGGCCCCACTTTTTCAACAATGATTTACTATCATCTCTACTATAACTCTTCTTATAATATTTTACTTGATAAATAGTGATCCAAATAAAAGGCCTAACTTGAAGAAAATAAAGTTTAGAAGATGTTATATGCAGTTAAGAACACTGGTTGTTCTTGCAGAAGACCTGGATTCTAATCTCAGCACCCACATGGCAGATAACAACTGTCCGTAAGTCCAGTTCCAGGGGATCTGATAGCCTCTTCTGTCTTCCGCGGGCATTGCACTTACCTACATGCAGGCAATACACTCATATACATAAAATAAAATATAATAAAATATTTTAAAAGATGTTATATGCCATTTCTTTATTTAATGCCTAATTTTAATTTGTGTGTGTGTTCATGTGTTATAGTGCACCTTGTTTGCATGTCCCAGAAACAAAAAGAAGGCATCAGATCCTCTAGAATTGGCATTACCAATGATAGTGAGCTGCCATGTGGGTGCTGGCAACTGACTGTTTAAATGGCTTATACTCGTTGACCTGTGAACATAGGAGTTAAACTATTTTCTCTGCACCAGTATTCTTAAAAGATATTATAATTCTAATTTTAAGATCTATATTTAATATTTTAATCAAAGTTTCAAAGGGTCATGTTGATGTTGAACACATACTTAATACTTATAATGTTTTCATGTTTCTCATTTTGAGATTTGGTAGCATTTTCTCATCTTAAAAAATTTCCAGTAGGATGAAAGTTAGACATTTTTTCAAGATCAATCATTCGTCAACGATTTCTTACTATTCCTAATGGAAAAGCCATGAAAATATTGATCCTAAATAGTTTATAAAGTGAATAACAGAAACTCTGTTATTTAATTTTGTTAGTAAGGAACATAATAAAGTTTCTTATTCAAAGGTAAATGATACATCTTTTTACCTGAATCAGTAAAAGCAGACTCAGTTTATCAGTGTTCTTGAATCTCTGCAGCTAAGCACCCCTCTCATAGCAATCCTGTCTCTTAATCATGGAGTTAACTTGTGTCTACACTGAGTTAAGGCATGGACATATTTCAGTGCCCCCTACATACAACTTTAAAACACAGTAGGCTCTCGTTATATAAATACTGATTAAACTCAATTCTGCAAATAATACATTGAGTTCATATCTGACATGTGTCCTACCTTTCTTCCCTCATAATCTCTTTTATATGGATAAATTTGTCACCACTTCTAAACTGAATTATTACAGAAGCCAATTTTAGCCAATATTTTCAATGCTCAAAAAAATCTTGTAAACACTTCTCCCCATTCCATTCTTGGTATCTTGCTTAAGTAGAGAATTTTCAGAATTTTTGTTTTATGTGGTGATTGTACTGAGAAATTACATTAAAATCACTTCTAAACTTTGCTAGCAATGGTCATTGTTCTACAATATAAATCTGACTGTATTGTTCACAATCTTGTAATATAGTAATTCATTACATTTGTTACAAAAGATCACTGGGTCCTACTCCAGAACAACTAAATCAGAACTTTGCCAGGACAGATACCTACAATAAATCAAGCATTTAAAACTATTCCATGGGACCAGGCTTGTTGACCTACCCCTTTGATCTCAGCACTGAAGAGACAGGCAGGTGGAGGCAGGCAGATTCCTGTGAATTTGAGGCCAGCCAGAGGCAGGCAGATCTTTGAATTCAAAGCCAATCCTGTCTACAGAGAGAATTGTAGGCTAGGTAAGGCTTCACGTCATGTGAGATTTCGCCTCTAAAACAAAAACAAAAATTTCTTGGGTGATTATAATGTTTGGCCAGGCTTGGGAATCCTCAATGTAATGTCTCCCTGTAGCTTTGATAATGAAAATCAACTGCTTAACGTGGCACAAAAGGCCATTCAGAATCTGATCTCTGCCTTCTTTACAACATTGCTTTCCATAGCTCCCTTCATTCCTACCTTCTTCTAGGGTTCTACATAAGGTAAACTTAATTCTAATTATAAAAGAAGTGTTGTTTTTCCCATCAAGGTTCCTCCTATTCTTGTGTCACACCTTTATATATACTGGTCCTTGAATGATCTTCTGGTTCTCAATTCAGTTGAACTCTTTTATATCTTTCAAATAGTAGGCATGGATCATATTTGGGGGGGAATCTTTGCTAAGTTCTATATGTTTAGCTTCTTATTAGTGATACATCAATTTGTTAGCTAATAAAATACAGATAGTAAAATTCTTAAAGAATAAGTTGCTATGTATTATTCTTTCCCTTTTTTTCAAATTTTCTAATTCAGTTTTCCAGAAATAATAATGCATAATTCAAGATGTATTCTATACATAATGCATATATGCACATTTTTGCACTCATGTATTATGCTGTGCCCATTTACCTCCTCTGTGATTATTTCACTTACAATAAAGTTTATAATTTCCTACATCAACATATGAAATTTATTTTGTTTATAACAATATTATTCTGTGATACAGGTATATTGTAATTTATTTGAATATGCCCCAACATGTAATATTCATTCAATTCCCTAGCTTTGTTGTTACAAAAATATTTTAGTATAAAGAAAATTACAGTATGATAAACATATAATTCTTCATATTAACTTCAACATAGAAGTAGAATTTCAGGACTGGAGAGATGGCTCTGTGGTTAAGAATACTGGCTGTTCTTGCAGAAGACCCAAGTTCAAATCCCAGCACCCACATGGCAGCTAATAACGGTCCATAACTCCAGTTCCAGGGAATCTGACAGCCTCTTCTGACGTCCGTGGGTATTGCACAACACAGGTGCACTTACCTACATGCAGGCAATACATGCATACACATTAGAATGAGTCATATGGCTTTCAAAGGCATTATTCCCATTTATTTGTTTTAGTAAATCTGACTCTTTATTCACACATCTCTGTCTATACCATCATCATAGAAATTGCCATTTTAGACCGAAAACATTGAACTAGCTCCCTGAGAGATAAACCCAAGTGGGCAACCCTAAATAACAGGTATACAGGGGCACCAGTAAATGGAATCAGTGCAATACACACACATATATATATATATAATATTATATATAATTATGTGTGTGTATTTATTGATGTATGTGTATATGTAACAGTAATAAAGAAGCAGGCAATAAAATGTGATGCAGGGTATGGAAGGAATTGGAAAGGAACATGGAGGGATGGAAATAATGCAAACAAGATACCCATGTATGAAACTCAAACATTTTTAAATTATGAAAAATATGAATTATTGCTTTAAAACTTACTGTATGATGGGTAATGTATTCAAGGTCTTAAAATAGACTTATTAAGGAAAATAAAGTGTCCCTAATTGTTAAAGGACCAATGTACTGAATGAAAAAATGAATAAGAAAACTAGTAGGAGGATCAATATTGTGGAGGTGAAGGAGGAGGAATATAATATTGCAGTGGATTATTGGTATGGTACATACAAGAGGTGTTTTCCCAGAATATTGATGTTATCAAGGAACTAACTGCAAAACTAAGGGATAAGTGAGAACCTTGTATGATTTGAGGACTGATTGTGTTCAATGGGTTAGTAAAATAAGGAAGATATTGTACATGGTAAGTGTAGCATGGAGAGAATGGGTGGAGAATGTAATACTTTTAATCTACATTGAAGGGTTCAGGTCCACATCAGAAGAAATGAAATGCTAAAGTGTTAGTGAGAAGTGGAATCATTAGAGCGAAATGAGCAATATTAAGTGCAGAGATGAAGGAGAAAAAAACGAGATGAGACCAAATGTCTGGTCTATGTAGCCTGATAGATATTACCACTTTACTAGTCTTCTTCCTCATTTAATTATAAATTCCCCAAGGCAATGAATATATTTTACTTCATATCCATAAGTCTGCACATTGAATTTAGATGAGCGAATGAGAAACTAAGGAAGACACACTAAGTCATCCTCCTTTGGCATTCACAGGCATGTAACATACTATTTTATAAAATAAGTGGATTATATCTTTAAATTTTCCTCCTCTGAACAAGATTTACTCCATCACCGAGTAGTTATTTAGTTAGGAGGAATTATGTGCTCTCTCCCAAGAAAATAATATGTCCATTATATTTTATTTCCTTAATCATTTATCAACATCCCTTTGTAATGCTCAAAGTGCAACAACCACAATGTACTCAGACTCTATGAGTGCCTGACATGTAACATCATAGTGCTGTATTCCTTGCCTGAGAATCTGGGACACAAATACTGATTTATTGTAAGTGATGCTACAAATATTCTTCATTTAAAAGATTCATCTGCTCACACCTACTCCTTTTAATTGCTCCTAATTAACTAACGGATTTCTTTTAGTTATATCGTCTAACCTTATTTTTTTGAAAAGTATACTTGTTTATTATGTATTTGCATTTGTGTGAGTCCTCTCAAGTCACAGCAACTGTTTTGAGGTCACGTGACAAATTGTAAGAGTTGGCTCCCTCCTTTCACTATGTCAGTCCTCCTGGGAATCAATCTCGGGTTGTCAAGCTTGATGGCAAGAGTCTGTGTTCACTGAACCATCTCCCTGGCCTCTTACTTTATTTCTAGCCTGAGAAAATTCCTTGATATTTAGAAACCATTTGACTTATAATTTGAGGAGATTTTTTTCCTACACCAGTCAACTTCACCTTAATTTTCTCTTTCCCCAATGTATGCTGCTTGTTAGAATAATGTATTATTTTCTGCCTTTCAACATAAAATTTGGTCACTTTGTATTTTAGTTTAGTTTAGATTTTACACAATGGAAAATATTTTTCATGGATATAGTGTGTAAATTGTTAGTTGGGTTGAATGTCACTTAATGAAAAAGTAATGAGTTGAGTGATTTATAACAATTCAGATTAGTACCTAGTGACAGTCCTAGTCAGAGATAGAGTAATGTATATATGTTCATTTGAGTAGAGGGCAGTGGGATCAGAACTGAGATCTTAGTCATTGAGGTAACTTTCCAGTCCCCATAGTTCAGAATTTGTTGGCTTCTGATATATTAAATGCATTTAACTGTCAATGAATAAGACTTTTTATGTACACTAAATATTTGCTGAGTAAAACATGAATTACAACTCATTGTATCAAAATGTACAAAATTGTATCCTTGTATCATTGTCTTTGCCAGATGTGGTATAACATGTCTTTAATCCCTGAACTGAAGAGACAGAGGCATGTGGATCTCTCTGAGATCGAGGGCAGCCTGAAATGCTCTACATAGTGAGTTTCAGGACAGCTGCTAATGATGTTAGTATTTTGGGCATTACTACGTAAAATTTCGTTTCTTGATGGATATTATTTCCATGTTAGGGAAGTTTTCATTAGGCAATTTAAAACGCAGTTACAATTTGTATTTCAAAACAGTGGTTACATTCAGAAATTTTATTTACTCATGTATGTTGAGAATTCTGCGTAACAAATTGTCTGCCTGGCCTTGTAGTTTAAGAAGTAATCATTTCAGCTAACTTACACACATCATTTAGTCTCCATTTTCTCATCTGTAAAGTGGTGTGACTCTTTCACGATATTGTGAAAATTAAATTAGTGAATGTATTGAAACAACGAGCACATGGCCAGGCATGTAGTTTAGCTCAATATAGAGCAGATGTTGATAGCATACTTTTTATTTATTTTAAAAAAATTTATTGAGAATTTCATACATGCACATAAGGTGTTTTAATCAAATCCATGCCCACTCCCTCACCTCCAACTCCTCCCATATCTCCTCATCACTTTTTTTTTAATGAAAACTTCATGTATTCTTTCTTTTTTAAAAAAATGGGGCTTTTTGCTATTCTAAAATTCACCCCTCTGAAGAGGCAACCCTAAAGTCTTTGAGGGATTAGATAAAAGCTCCCAAATACTTTTGACATTTTTGGCCTTTGGAACAGAGTATGTTGCTAAGAGGCCCAAAGACATTTTGACTTTTAGACAAGAAACTGGCTACTTTGGGGCCTTTTTACCCTGACTGCCTACCTAGCCTCTTACCTCCTATTTTTATCACACCATCTTCTGAAGAGGTTACCCATATTGCAAATAGGGAATCGGGTTTCACAACGCTCTGGCTTCTGTCATGCTGAACAGGGATGCAGGATGAAGCAATTGGGGTACCCCTTCAGTGGATCTATCTAAAAGACTCCAAAATTGCATAACTTTTATCTGTAGAGAGAAAAGAAAGCCCTTGACTGGTGAATAGGAGATGTGAAGGAGAAGTAAAGGCAAGAGTAGTTAGCATTACAAGTTCTAGACAGGGAACCAGAAAAAACTCAGGACTGGACAGATTTCAAATGTTCATATCAGAGTCCATTGGAAGTTCTTGACAAGAGCTACAAAAGCATCCCTCTATGGGGTTCCTCCACATTTTCGTTTTGTCTTCCAAAGCTGGACTTGAGAGTGTTGGACTTAGGACTTGCTTTCAAGCACTTTGATAGCTGTGGGAGTGGCTAGAATCAGTGCCAGTTCCCTCTCAAAGGCTTCTAGATAGGGGAGAAAACAAATTTAGCCATCAGTTTAGAACAATAGAGTTGTCTCCCTAGATAACAAGTGGGCACTACAGTATTGCAGACCAAAGTCTTACATCTGACCAGCACTTTCTGCTTAGAAACAAAATCATCAGTGAGTAATAACTGTCTAAATAACTTTTTATATGAACTTAAGCCTAATGTCTGGGAAGTGTAATCCCTTGAACTCTTAAAGAAATATACTGATCACTTTAATTTTTGGTTATGCTTTCCTTTTGGGTGTTTAAGACCATAGACTTGGCCCAAATAAACCAATTTATTTTTACTTTTAAGGTCGTTTGAGGATTTGTTCTTCAGGGGTCACATGGTCTTGGGAGGAACCCCTGTGTCCTTTCTTTCACCAGTTCCATTTATCTGAAGATAAGTCAAAGGTCCTGCTCCTCCGTGGCTGGCTTCACTTGGAAGCACGGAGGAAATGTCTCCTCTGAATTTATTCTCCTCTTTGTCCCTACCTCTCCACCGAATTCCAAGTTGTAGTAAAATGACTATGAAAAGTATAAGGTGATTTGTAACTTAAAGTATAAGGTGGTTTATAGTAGATTGCTAATTTGGACTGCAAGTTAAAAGTTGAATAAAATCCTAATAGAGGCAAGCAGAGAGAATATTAGTTTACTCAATGTTGAAAAGAATAGGTCTACCCAAGGGTAGCTGAGCCTTGTCCAGTAGCCTGTGTAATAGTTTGTACTACACTATATTCCTATTTTATGTCAGCAATGGGAAGGAAGCATAGATCCTGTATTTCCTAAGCCTCTTCCCACTGATTTAGTTTTCCTGTCTTTTGAATTAGAGTCAACAGAGCAGAATATGAAACCAATTCTGATCCTTAACTGATATGTATTTCAAAGGGGGGTTGAGGCTCTGTGTGGATGAAAAATATGTAGAGCATGAGATTGCAAAGGACCAGCTCGGATCATTTGAGCTAATTCTTCAGTTTAACTGAAGTCTAGAGAAGTCACTTGTTCATTATTCTCTCCTCACTAGTCACACAACTTGCATCTAAATTCTAGTTTTCTAAATTCACTGCTCATGTCCGTTCTGCTCTAAATGAACATTGTTTCTCTATATGAGGGAAGAAATGAGAAACAGTGAAACCTGAAGTCCTCTAGGTATAAATAGTTTTTTGTCTCCTGATACAGACAAAAAATTAATCTGGGAAAAGTTTAATTGAAAAAAATCCCTATGCATAAATTGAATGAAGTATATAGAGTGTTTTAAGTTTCTAGGAGCCCTGCAAACTCAGTTGCTACCTTAATGAATAACTTAACTCCTCAACTATGTGTCATATATGAAGCTTAAGAGTTGGAAGATAGGCCAGGTATGGTGGCACACACCCTTAATCTCAAGACTCAGGAGGCAAAGGTAGGAGGATCTCTGCAAGATCAAGGTCAGCCAACTCTCCATATCCAGATGAGAGACCTTGTCTTCAAAAAAAAAAAGTTGGAAGATACAGTGACACAGTACAGAGGAAACAGTCAAGGCAGTGACTGAGAAGGATCCTGAGGCTGATGATCACAGAAAACGCTCCAAACCCGGGTCACTTGGCAGTTCTGTTCTCTCACTCATCTACTGTTCTTTTTTCCAAGTCTATCCTTTCCATAGACTGAGAGCATTTGTCTGATCAACTGCTATTCATACAGATCCCTATAAAACACTGGCATATAGCAGATACCAAAAAATATCTACCAATAGAAAAAAAAGGAGTATTAAGTTTAAAGTTTTTTCCCTCATAGTTTAATACAAGTATTTTCAGTGTTAACATTTTTGAAAATAAAATTAATCTTAAGTTTTATACTAGTTCATTCATCTTTCATATTCTTTTGTCTTTTAAATTCTTTTGTCTTTTACAATTCTTTTAAAAGAATTGTAATAAGAAGAAAGGTTGTCTTTTGACATTAATCCAAATGTTTAAAAGTATAAATGTATATGATATTTTATAATACGCATTTTTATATGTTTAAAACTTTAAGTGTGAACATTATTTAATAACCAAACAAATATTTCATGATTTAGAATTTATCAATTCTGAATAAACTAGAAACTATTGTTTGGGCGGCTAGTGATATGACTCAGTTCATAAGAGCACTTGGTATGCAAGCATGGGGAACTGCGTTCAAATCCCCAAGTCCCACATAAGAGTCAGGCATGACTCTGTCTATCTGTAGTCACTGTATTGAGGAATGGAAACAGGAGGATCCCTAGAGCTTGCTGGCTAGTAACCTAACTAAAACAGTAAGATTCCTATTCAGTGAGAAATTCAGCCTCAAGGAAATAAGGCTGATATTGATAGAGGAAGACATTCTAAGCCATCCTCTTCTGGCCTTCACATGTGTGCACCTGGACACACACACACATGCATGTACCATACTGTGCACACAGACACAGACAGACTATTATTTGACATTTTTTAAAGCATATCACTGAATATTTAGAAGTTTGGTGTCTTTTTTGATAATACTTAGAAGTTTGGGATTTTGTGATAACATAGGAAGAGCAACTTCTTATTCTCATAGAGTTTAGACATTGCTGTAAAAAAGCTTTTTACCTTTTTGGATTAACTGAAGGACCCGCTAATGAATAAAAAATAAAATATTTTGTAGTAAATTGACATTTACAATTTTAGCACTTGGCAGTTTTTTTATAAAGTATCTTTACTTTGAGTTGTTTTGATTTTCTTCTTTATGTGGCAGTGTGACCGAGTATTCAAAGGAAATTTAGTTGACAGTTTCCTCTCATTCTTTATATATGTAAAATAAGAACTATTTATATAGAGAGTATTAAACTGAACTATAATTTTTTGAGCAAGTTCTCCTTGTAGGCCCATTTGACCTGGAACTCACCAGGTAGATCATACCTGCATCGACTTTACTAAGATCCATGTGCCTCTGCCTCCCGAGTACATCACCATGCCTGACTTGAATTGAACTATATTTCATAATTACTGTTTGAAAGGAGCAAAGTATTAAAGAGACTCTGATCTGGAGGAGGTTCCTCTCCTCTACATGCAACATTCTTCTCCTCTTCCTTGAGACAGTGTTGTGTAAGGCAGATACTCACTTGCAAACCCCTTGCTTCAGTCTTGCTTCAGTCTTCTGATTCTAGGACTCTGTACATTAGCCACCATGCATAGCCCTGGGTGTAACTGTTCTTAAAGGACCAATTCCATCATCTTCTCAATTTCATTTCTACTTTTATCATTACTGTTCTTGTCTGTATGCATTTACCATATACGTGTGTTTGAAAGGAGCAATTTAGATTAGTAACTGAGCCCTGTAGAAGAATACCCTGGAAGACGTATTCCAACATAAGAAATCTTAAGCAAGTTGAAGAAGAGATTTTTATGTATAAAGTTAAGTAAGAGTAACAGATTTTTCTAAATGAAGCTTAAGTTTATAAGGACTTATGATGATCATAGAGGTCATCGGATTCCAAATATTTCTTTTTCTTTAGCAACAAAATCCTATAAAATAAAATCTAGCATAAGGAAGACTCAACCATAAAAAGTAAAGCTAAAATTAGAGCTTCTAGACTTAAGCGAAGGTTTCATCTTAGTTTCAGATTCACTTGATAAGTCTAAATCCTTATTGTATTTATGAAGTAACTGGGTAACAGAGTTGAAGGGACTTGTTCAAATTTACTCAGCTTACTTACTCAGTACACTTATATAGAACAATCCCCTCTCACATTAAAAATAAACACTTTAAATGATAGCATAATCCAAACGAGAATGCCAGTAACAATTTGAGAGATGAAGGGTTGTTCTAACCCATGGCTGCTATTCTGCTTGATCCAGTTGGTGACCTTATCAGAATTAAGCCATATTTTTATCAGAGAGTACGTTTTCAAGTCAAGCTAAGAATCTAGATGTTTTTAAATGTAAACCTCATTGTAGTACTTATTTCCCTCATAAGATAGATTTTTTTAAGTTCTATTTTATCTACTGATTAATCCCAACTACTGGGATGGTGCCTAACGTATACTATGTGATGAATGTGTACCTGGCAACTAATTAAAAAAGGGTCTTCCGTTTCAAAGTTTTGCACAAATGTGGTAAAAAAAAAAAATGTATCCCAAATTTGAATTAGCTCAGTGGCTTCCAGTGAAAATCTTTTGTTTTATACATTAGAGACCCAGAAGGTAGTTAATGATGGGTGGCTTGATGCTGAGGGCCCAGGAAATTCTAGAAAGCCAGAATCCTAATTTTATGCTTCCAACCCTAGCGTCTTCCTTGCTTTTCTTTGCTCTTGTAAGCAGAAATAAAGAAAGAATGCCTGTCTCCTAAGAAAACCATCTAAGTGGTCAAATGTGTTCCTTCACACAAATTCATTTCACAAAAGCCTACATCCAGGCTGAAATACAAAGCAAAAACATGACCATATAACAATTGTTCATCAGAGAAATTTCATCCTTGAAATACGAAGAGAAACATAAAATGCTTCTACAGTAGATTTTGTGATATTTAACATGAATATGCTTTATTTCCTGACAGCCTCTTTCTATTGACAGAATAATACTGTGAGGATCACATTACATTTTCATTTACTGCTGAAAGTAGAGGGAAGTACAGAGAGGGAGCCTAATTAGAAAACCAGCTGTGTACTAATCCATTTCACTAAATCTGCTAAACAAGGTTATGCTCTTTTAATATCATTAACACATTTTTTACTGATTGCAATGAGAAAAGAAAAAGAAATGACATGTTTTGAAATTTAAAATTTAATATGAAGCCCAGATAAACCTTTGGCTGTATCAAGTTCTTCAACTTGAATACATATACAGCACCAGATTGCAAATGATTCAGAGTTCTTAACATACATGAACTAGAAGGTATTAGATAAAAGCTGGTGATTCAGATGGAGTGCTGAATGAAGGGATAAATTTGTTTGGCCAAATATTAAATATTCTATAATTTAGAACTCAAACCAACAGTGTGTTTTTCTTTGTATAAATTTACTTTTGGGCTACAGTTGTAACACTGTGGAGCAGGGTCCTGATTCGATCCTTAGAAACAGAAAATGAAGGAAGAAAGAAGGCAATTTCTTTCATATCTTTCACATTATACTATCATTTATCTAATCATAACAGGGACTGTTTTTAAATTCACATCTCCCTTATCCACTGCAAGTTGCACTTTCTCGTCCCCTTTTCCCTGCCCTCTTTTTGTCCTCTTGGCATTCTTTATTTTCTGATTATATATATTTTGTGTGTTTATGTTTGTGTGTGATGTATGTGCACTCGGATGTGCACATACTTGCAGAGGCCAGAGGAGAATGTCTGGTGTCCTGAGTTATCACTTAATGCCTTTTATCTTTGAGACACAATCTCCTGCTGAACCGGGAGTTAGACTAGCTGCCACAAAGCCTCAAGGATTCTCTTGTCTCTGGCCAAAAAGGTGATGAGATTGCAGGTATATCCTGCCATGTCCCGATTTTTATGTGAGCATTGAAATTAGAACT
This sequence comes from Nannospalax galili, assembly GCF_000622305.1. Taxonomy (NCBI): domain Eukaryota; kingdom Metazoa; phylum Chordata; class Mammalia; order Rodentia; family Spalacidae; genus Nannospalax; species Nannospalax galili. The sequence goes on along the minus strand of NW_008359081.1, from coordinate 11,128,089 downwards.
TAAGGTTGATGCCCTGAGTCATCTCTAAAGTCCCTATATTTTAATTTTTAAGTGTAATGGTCTTTACATTGATTTATGAAAATCATCTTAGAACTATAAGCACTAAGATAAAGAATGGAATGAAAGAATTTTAACATCATATTTAATATTTTAAATAAGTTTAAAAAGCAGAAAATGTGGGGCTAGAGAGATGGTTCTGCAAATAAGAAGTGGGTGGTCTCACAGAGGACCTGGGTTTGGTTTGCAGCATCCATGTGGCAGCTAACTGCCCATAAGTCCATTTCCAGGGGATCTGACATCCTCTTCAGGACTCCATAGGCATTGAGTGATATGTGTGCATTTACATACATTAGAGCAAAACCCTCATACACATATAAAAATAAATAAAAGTACAAAAATGTTTAGTAACTAATGTAAAAGCAATTAGTTTTCAGTTAAGAGACTAAAAGCTCATTTCAGAGTATCACTGAATAAAAATAGAATAAAAAGTAAAAAAATATTTTTAAAATATCGGTGTTAAAAATAGATTTTCAACATACCATTTTCAATTCTTTCTTATATATAAGACAGAAACAGAAGAATGAATATGTGATCTCACTTAAATGTAGAACATACACATTTCAGTCTCATGAACACAGAGAATAAGAGAAGCTGGTATTCCCAAACGAGAAGGGAAGCTCAAGAGCTGGGTTTCTGTTAAGCTGAGTGAATAAATAACAGTGACAGTGTTCTGTTCCACTGCCTGGTGACATCACTGAATGATAATGAAAATTTCAAAACTGCTAAAATGTACTTTTATATTCTAATCACAAAAAAGTGATGAGTTAGTAAGATAATGGATGTGTCATTTACTATGCCTCAGTCTTTGTAGATGTTTACAAAATTCAAAGCACCATATTACACCCAACAATTGTTACTAATAATTTAAAAATGAAACAATTTTTTCTCATTTTTGGGGGGGGAGACAGGGTCTTCCTGTAATCCCAGTTGGCCTGGAACTCACTATGTAGACCAGGCTGTCTTCCATTTCACAGAGATCTGCCTGCCTCTTCTTCCCACATGCTGGGATTAAAGGTATTCACCACCATGACAAGCTAAAAATAAAAACATTGGTTAAAAACATTTTCTCAATGCAAAAATCTCTGGAAAATGCTATAAATGCCTTATCCTGAGCATTTCCTGGTTCAATAGCTTAACTACCCATCCTACAGCAATTCAGCTTCTTTCTACACAGTGTTCTTGATTCTAAAGATATTTTCCATTACAGATGTGACAAAACTCCTCTCTGATCATGCATTGAAGATGGTAAAGACATGTTTCTTGAGCACAGTAAATAAAATCAAACTACCATTTTGCTTTGGGGAAAATAAAAAAAATGTGCAGTTGCTCCAAATTTTAACTTGGATGACATGGAAAACAACTGTCCACTGAAAATCCCTTCGTTTTACTTGTCTTGTAATCAGGTGGATTATCTTGGTTACTGGAAGATTATGTAATTCCAGTTTTTATTTTTTATTATTGCTTTCAGACTAGTTCTTTCAATAGGGCTTATTTTTGGAACAAGAATTTTTTCTAATTCATAGCTTCCCCTTAGGCAATGTGGCCTCTTCCTGTTTGGTTCTCATTATCCCTGTAGTTTCAATTATATATACAACTTTGGCTTTATTTTCAAACAGTTGTGTATGACTGATGAGCCCTGAAGCTACCAGAGGTGGCTGTGTCAATAGTGAGTCTATGAGCAGCTATTTTTATCCGTGAAGCAGTTCACTTCCTATTTGATGAAAGGCACTAAAGTGAAACCTGACTCCCATTATACCTTAGGGGGGTTATCAAGAGGAGGTTTGATGCTAGCATACCAATGAAACCACCTGGAGCACTGCTGCTGTTTTATGTAACAGTAAAGGCTAGGCTGTTCTCCATAGATTTTTTTTTGTACTGTTGCAAAACAACAGGACAAAGAGCACCTAATTCTTTTGATAGCACAGCTATGTACACAACCCCTCGTATCATAGCTCCTGCTGAGAGGCTGTGCTCTTCAATGTAATTTTTCATAAGTCGTGATAGCTATTATCATTCATTTAAATTTTAGCAAAGAAAATGCATTACTGCTTCTGAGTAGGCTAGATCTCTTTATTCCTTGGATGATTATAAGGGTTATAAGAAAAGACTAGTAGTATGGTTTATTTATAATATATATGCATGCATACATACATACATACATACATACATACATACATATTAGGGCTCAGAAGCCGTAATAGCTTCTTTACCACACCCAAATATACAAGCATTTATCAGTTATTCCAAACTCTTGGGAAACTTTTCGCTTCTTTTTTTTTTGGCTTTTTGAGACAGGGTCTCCCTGTAGCCCCAGCTGGCCTAGAATTCACTATCTCACTATGTAGCTCATGCTGGCCTTGAACTCACAGAGATCCAGAGACCTACCTGCCTCTGCTTCCTGAGTGCTGGGACTAAAGGCATGTGCCAACATACCGGGCTGCTTTTAAACTTGTAATTGGACTTTTCTTGCTAAGGCCTGGAACCCTAAAGATTTCTTTTATTGTCTTATATTTACTGTGTTCCTTTCTCTTTCTCTCTCTGTCTCTCTCTGTATCTCTCTCTCTCTTTCTCTCATTATTTGAGACTATGTGTCATTAGAATGTGAGTATGTGTCCAGTTGTTCTCCCAGAATGCTCTAAAATTGTCCATAAGCCAGAGACCAAAAGAAAAATCAAACTCATGACTCTGAGCCATGTTAAAGCTTCAAACACTATGTCTGGATTGCCAAGGAATTCCACAAAGCCACTACTATGTGAGAGAACACTAGGTTAAAAAGAATAATTCAAGATTTCTGGAAAATTGCATTAACTGAATAGAACTATAAGATATTTGATCTATTTTGTAATCTAATTTTTGTCATTCTATTACGTAACTAAAATACTTGCTAACATATTTTTTTTACAAAACACTTTCAGATAAAATATTTCCTTAATCCTTTATTGGCTACAGAATGAATGCTTATAGTTGCTCAAAATTCAGATGAAGCCCTAACTGCCAATGTAATGTTTTTGGCAGAGGCATTCTCTCTGTCTCTCCTGCTCTCATTATTCCTTTACCCCTTTTTCTGTGCTTTCTGTAGACACAGGAAAAGGTGGCAAGATGTGAAAACAGCCTTCAGCAAAACCTGTTCATTAGCCTCTGGGCTCCCAAAGCTATAAAAATAATTTCTTTATTAATCTACTTTGTCTATAATATTTTGTTATAGCAACCTGTGATGTGTAAGGCCCTTCTATCACTACTCCTGATGTATGACTTTTTTAAAGCACAGGTGCGTGCACACACACGCACACCTCACACTAACAACAAAGCTAGTGAGTGACGTAATTGTATTAACAAGCAGGCTTATCTAGTTGTATGTATTGGTCAGTTCTGACCAGAATAATGCTGTGCAATGCTGGTTTCCATGAACTTGACTGCTTTTAAAAACCATGAATTTTTATGGTCATATGGGTATGGCTGACCTTAAATGAGCTGAACTTGGAAACTCTCTATTAAGTCATGGGTCTAGTAGCCTTGGTTTCAAGCTGTAGGCAGAGTGTGTATTTATTTGACATGTTATGTACATAGGCCTACATTGTAGTACCAGTGGCTACCCCAGGCTTTTTACTCTCCTGAAGGAAAGGAACTTGAATAGAAGATAGCAAGTCCAAACATGTCAGCCCATTTGGTTTGTTAACAACTCTTTGATCAAAGGAAATTACATCTTCCATGAAGAGCTAAATATAAAATTCCATTATCTACAACAACAAAGGACCAATAAATAAATCTTTTCCAGTAGGAAAAGTAGAGGATTATTTTCCATAGAGTTAAGTTTCAATGGACTTTCTGGTTTTCCTTATGTTTATGAGAGAACTGTTTTTGAAACATTTAATTTTTTTCAACCTAATCACAATCGTAACTCAGGTAAAAGAATGTAAGTATGTCCCCATTTTACTGCTTTGTTTTACTGTTTTCCACAAAAAATTTAACCATGTGAGAAGGCTTTTCAGGTACTCTGTAATAAGAGAAATTACTGAGGCCTGCACTCAGGCATCAGTACTACACGAAAAGGGAGCTGAGGATGTAGGTCAGTAGTAGAGTACTCACCTAGGATGTACAAGGTTCTGGATCCAATCCTCAGAAGTATCAAAGGGAATAAAAAGATTATTGAGGAGAAATACGATCACATAGAGCTCACAGCTATAGCCAGAAACATAGGAGATAAGTCATACTCCTAATTTTATAAAGAAAGGAGTGAACACGAAGAGAATATGTTTAACATGATCTACAGGACACTGCTGGGAACTATGGAGTAATCTGGGTCTCAATAACAAGGAACAAAAATAAATTCAGCTCATTTAAGGCTGCATAGGGACATGAAGAAGGTCAGAAAACTGTCTAAGCAACTGAATAAGCAATGAAGGAGAATATATGCTGTGTTAGGAAACTGAAAATACAGAATCTAACTCCCTCATAATTGGATCACTGAAGAGAACAAAATGCAGCAGTTTCTCTGTCTTTGCAGGTGTTAGTCTACCATTCTTGTGAACTAATCACTTTCATTCCCTGCTTCTACTACAGTTTCTAGTCCCTTGTGATACAGAATGTTTGCTCTAATTTCTCAAGCGATAGTATCTGATGCAGGCACGAGGTACCGTTATGCATCATGTATGGGGCTCTCCAGTTACAAATTCTTCTTTCCTATAAGTTGCTTTTCAAAATGTGCTACTCATGCTTAAGTTAACCAGAAATATGGATTGTGCTAATCACTGAGTCCTGAGCTCAGAAACAATGACAAGAATACAAGAGAACACAAGAATAAGGTTTTACAAATACTATTTGGTATAATATTACCAAAGGAAGGAAGCATACGAATGGACTGCTGAGACATAGTATATACCCACAATATGTCATGATCTATTTTAATTAAATTTCTCTCTGGATATCTAGTACCAACACCTTAACAGCATGAAAAGGTAATTTTTTCCTAGATCATACACCAGACAAACTGAACCAGGACCTCTGCTATGGAATTCATACTGGTACTATATATGTATGCATGCTTTGTTTTTTTTTTTTAAGATATGGCCTCATGTAGCCAAATATGTCCTCAAACTTGCTATGTAGTTGAGGATGATCTTGAACTCCTGATTTTTTTGCCTGTTGCTTCCCAGCAGAGGAATTACAAGATGCCCAGTTTATTCAGTGCCAGGGATCAGAGAAGCTCCTGCATGTTAGGAAATTTTCTACCAACTGAACGGGTACATATTTAAAAGTTTCTCAGAGCTAGGCATGGTAGCTCACACCTCTAATCCTAGCCCTCAAGAAGCTGAAGCTAGAGGATCTCCAGTTTGAGATCAGTTTGGCCTGCATAAAGAGAACTTGACTCAAAGAAGCAAAAATTAAATAATAAATAAATAAATAATTTCAAAACCCCTTAGATGATATTGAGGTGAAGTCATACCTGAAAACTGACCTAACAGAGGAATGTGAAGTAATGTTGCCAGTACCAAAGGATTCTGAGTGCTCGGAGACTTTGATGAGTTCTAGAAAGTGACATAAAGCTGTAACACAGGATAAGAATTACAGTGGTTCAATGATGGACAGAGAGGAGGTAGTATCCAAACTGTAAGTAAAGTTTACAGATATGTCTGTGTTATCTGGCCAACAGATGAAGCCTGTCTCTACTGTTTAGGAAATAAAATTGAACTCCATTTCTCAGCCTCTCTATTCAATCCCCGATAAATCAGGGTTCTGTGACTTTCATTTCTATGCCACTCATCTACACTAATCTTGGATGTTAGTCAGGCAGCATTACCAATGTTATGACCTGATTCCAGGAAGACTAGATTCCTGATCTGAGGAAAGGAGATTCAATTACTAGTCCCAGGAAGGAAGACTGACAGAACCTCAATTCAAACTACAGTTGATCAAATCAGCCTTGCAGTTTCCCATTACTCAAAAATCTTTGTTAACAGTTAAAATACTAAAAGTTGTATCATTTGCAATCCATAGTTTACAAGATCCTCACATATTTTCTTGTCCCATCTTCCTTAATCGTTCAAACTGCAACTCATTTTATATTTTCTTTTTTCAGACAGAATTTCATATATCCTAAGCTGGCCTCAAAATTACTGTGTAGCTGAAGATGACTTTGAACTTAGGATCGCCCGCCTCTGCCTCCCAAGTGCTGAGATTATAGGCAAGCACCACCACACTCTATTTTATACAGTGCTGGGACTGAACGCAGGCATCCATGTCTGATAGGCAGGCATCGTATTGATGGAGAAACATCCCAAGTCTTTCAGTGCTATGAAAAACCGGAGGTATAGTGAGACCATGGAGACTATGACAGTAAATGCTGAAGTCAGACAGAAAGAAGACTGATGATCCTCACTCCTATCCTATATGACTTTATCAGGTCATCCTCACCTATTGTAATTTTTCACATTAGAACCCCTGATTCTCATGAATACCAGTAAAGGTTAAAACAAGGGAAAGGAAATTAAAGCACACTTAGATTAATTTTCAATTACTTTGAGTGACTGGTGCTATAGTTAGAGGTGTAGATTGAAATTCTAATGAATCTAATAGCTGCTTTCTCTCTCTCTCTCTCTCTCTCTCTCTCTCTCTCTCTCTCTCTCTAGAGTCTATATACTTAAGGGCATTGATGGGAGAAAATAATCTCTTTTCGGATATTGCTAGCTATCAACATGGAAACACGGAACATGGGTATATTTGTCTTAGAATGAAATGTTGGTCTCAAAATTCCAGTTGTAGAAGAAACAGACATGGTCCCTTGCCTTGCTTTGGAGCTGTATGTAGTCAGTATTAGCATGGGCAATAAAAAACCTACTATCTAGAAATAATTGAAAATTCATTGTAGTCAATTTAAATAGTGAACAAAAATATACGATATTTAGTTTAATATAATCTATTTAAAGCCCTGTAAAATATGTCAATATACATTTAATGTAGAAAAACTGAGGCGTTTTTTACAATGTATATTTTTATTGATTTTTTATGCATTTAATATAATATATCTCAGGTCAAAATATAACTAAGATATGCTGTTTGTTTTGAGATAACATCTCCCTGTAGCCCCAGCTGACTTGGAACTTGCTATGTAGACCAGGTTGACCTCAATCCCACAGAGATCTGCCTTCCTCTACTTCCTGAGTTCTGGGATTAAAAGTGTGAGCTACCATGTCCAAACAGACATTTTATGCTCTTCAGAGTGCACTAAGTCTTTAAATGCTGGTGTGTTATACTCACAGAATTCCATTGTCACATTTTTAAAAATGTGTGTGTGTGTGTGTGTGTGTGTGTGTGTGTGTGTGTCTGCGTGTGTTGTACCTGAGTATATGAGAGTTCAGGTGCCTCCTTGTGAAGGTCACAGAAAACATTAGGTATTGGTCCTTACCTCCTACCTTGTTTTGAAACACAGTCCCATTTGAAACATGGTCCCATTGTTTGCTGATGCAAACACCATGCCAGGTGAGCAGTGAGTTTCAAAGAGTCTCTTATTTCTGTCTCCCATCTCAATGTAGGAGCCCTGACGATACAGACGTACTATATTGTGCCCAGTGTCACATGTTTTGGGGGCATCCAAACTCAGGTTCTCATACTTGTGCAGTAAATGATGTATCTCTGAGCCATCTCACTATCCTCTCTCAGTTGTCACATTTTCATTAGTGAAAGTCAATTGCTGTCCTGACAAAGCGATTAATTTTTACATATCTGGATAATATCCTACATGTCTCCACTTTTAAGTCTGTAACTTCAGTTCCAGGGGATCCTCAACCCTCTTCTGACCTCCGCAGGCATGGCATGACACTGGTGCACTTATACATGTGCAGTCAGTGCAGTCATATACATGAAATATACCTATGGAGGTCAAAGGAGGGTATCGGTTCCCCTGGAACGGGAGTTATGAAAGGTTGTTAGCCGCCATGGAACCACTAACGCACCTTTCCAGCCCCACAAATGGACATTTGACTTCTTAGTCGTGTGAGTCCCATATGACTAATAGTTTTCTTACTGGACAATATATTCCAGGTTATAACAATAGACTCTTTTTTTGAATTTTGCAAACATGATGAGGCTATTTAGCCTTGTTATTAGCAAGAAAGGGCTGGTTCTTTTTTTGTTTTGTGTTCCTCTTGGAAATGTTTTTCCTTGGGGTGAATGAAGAAAGGCTTGGATCAGGTATCTTGTTTATGAGGAACGAAGCAGGGGTCTTTTACCACACAACGGCCTCCCTGGATTCAGAGCTGCAGCTGATGCCGGTAATCTTGCATTTCCTGCTTTAGGAAAAGTTTCAGGTCTTTCAGAAACTCATAGTTTGAGGATAAGTCACCGATAACCTATAATGAGTTCACTACTTTGTTCCGTCAGTATCTATGGTCCTTCCCAGGACCTTGAACGCAGTTCACAGGACTCTTTCCAGCCACATCCTCCTAGCGCATCACTACTGAGAAACTCCCTGTGACTTCTGATGTCTGCTTCACGTACGTTTGCTCCTTCTCTCAGGGTCACAAGCTTTTGTCCCGAGATGCCTTAGTTCTAATTCTTGTCTGTGATTTGTTGCCAGTTTGCGCTGCATTTTAGTGCACAGGGATTCTTAGAAATCCCCAGATAAGCCCCTGCATGCAGTGGCAATGAATCTCAGTAATTGCATTTTCCTGTATCTGAACTTAATTTATATATTAAGCCTCCTTTCTGCCAGATCCCACACATTTCATCTCAGCCAATTTAGAACTAATATGCCCTACTTTTCTCTGGGGTTTCGTCTTCAATTTTTTGAAGGGGCTGATATAATGCCAATATTTGAAGATGGGTGTGGGTTACCTGATTCTCTGCATAATTCATCCCATTGGGACTTTGTGCTGTTGGTACTAAGCCTAGACTACTCATACCTCTGTCTGGAGCCAAAAAAAAAAGGGGGGGGGAGAAAACAGTGTCTGTTTCTTAGTTATTCTAGGTCTCTGAAAACTCACTGAATACTGTTCCCTATAGACTATCAAGTGGAATGTCATATTATTGTAACTTCTGTCCCCAGGCACTGAGGAGGCATCTTATACTGAGCTGCTTAGATAGATCTCACATGTGTCTACCCTGGGTGTGTTCTCACATATGTCACTAGCAGTTGAAGTCCTGTTGTATTCCTGTTCGTTGCTAGGAAGCAGCATCTATGTGCTTCTGGAATTCCATTTCCCCCAACTTATGTCTTGATCTTGCCGGTGATGCTGTGGAGCTATTAGCAGAAATGCTGTTTCTTTCACCATCCCCTTTCTCAGGAGTGTACAGTTGTCTGGCTCTTATTTCTTCTTCACCAGACTTTCTCCACTGATCTACAAAGATACATCATGTCGAGAGCAAAATATAAAGGATTAATTATTAAAATAATTATTACAATAATTGGAATACCGTATATTCCTCAGTATAAAGCTTGTTTCTCCAATAATGTCTTGATTTTTTTTAATAATATCCTCATCTGTGAAACTAATTTGAGTTGGCAATTTCTCAACTTTGACTGAATGAGATAAAATAAGCTACATATGTTACATGCATGGGAGGACTTTTAAACTGTAGAAGTTTAATGAACAACAACCAGGAATTTTATACCACACGTATTAAAATATTTTGCCTATTTTTGAAAAACTTCACTTATTTTTTCATTCATTTATTCACTAGTGCCTTTTTATTGACAAAATTACAATTATATTTAAGGTGTGCAGGACGGCATCTGGAAACTGCTTTATTTTCATTCCTGCTAACTACACTTTGGGCATTATACACAAAACAGTCTTCTTTACTGAATACCTCAATAGATCTAATTAACATATTCATTACTTCATGGAGTATTTTGATGCTAATAACAAAACATGATAGTGATTTTGCAGTAGAAAACACATATTTACTAACTAGCCATTTTCTCATGCCATAGAGCTCTTGAACTTTTTGCCTGTAACTTAAATTTTGTAGCCTTTGACATTTGCATAAAACAGCACATGCTGGATGTTCCAGCTTACACTCCTCCCTTCTCTGCTTGTAAGGGCTGAGACTTTTACCATTCACATATAGACAAAGTCATGAAGTACTTGTCTATCTGTGTCTGAGGTATGTACTCTTCAACAATCATTCATATGATTTCAAATAACTATTTTTTTGGTTTTGATTTCAGGGTTAATAATATTCGACTGTGTATATAAAATTGTTTACTTCATTCTTGATCTTTAGCATGTTTTAATACCTAGGGGATCATAAATAATGCTTCCATGAAGGTGGGGGTGCAGATGTCTCATGGACATACTGATTTCATTTTTCACATCCTATATCCAGGGCTATCATACCTGGATTGTAGTGGTTCTGTTTTGTGGTTGTTGATTGTTTGCTTGTCTGTTTCTTTGTTTGATGAACATCTGTACTGATACTCACAATCGCTATGCCAATTGATAGTCCCACATTTTGATAAATACTTTTGTCTTTCATTTTTTTGACAGTCACTGGTGTGGTTTTTATGTCAGTTTTACTGATAATTCTTAATGGTACATATTTTAGTGCTTTTTGACTTTTTGAGATTACATATGGTTTTTTTCATACATCCTGCTCAGTTTTTTCTTCTTTTGAGAAATGTCAATTTGATTCCTTTGCCCGTTTTTAAAATTAGGTTTTGTTTGTTTGTTTAGCAATCAAGTAGTTTGAATTCCTAATTTATTCTAATTACTAATTTTATACATGTTTTCTCTTACCCCACATGATGTCTCTTATTCTGTTGACTGTGTCTTTGTTCTTGATTTCAGAAACTTATCACTGTAATTTGATTTGATTATTTTTACTTTTGTTGGCTATGCTTTGAAGTCATTTAAAAAAGGTCCTTCCAGAGACCAATCTCCTGGAGCATATTTGTATTTTCTTTTTAAAGATGTTTTACATTTTTAGGTTATCCATTCAGCACTTCATTGGTTTTAGTAGAATTTTACATAAGGTTTGAAATATGATTCTAATCACAACACACATATATGTGTATTATATATAATATATATAATACACATTATTAATTGCATAGAAATAGAAAAAGATGAAAAAACTACTGTATTTCTACTTTCCAAGAAAATTTATGCCAGGAGTGCTGGCACACGCCTTTAGTCCGAGTACTAGGGAGGCACAGGCAGGTGGATCTCTGTGAGTTCAAGGCTAGCCTGATCAACATAGTGAATTCCAGGCCACTTAGGGTTACAGGAAGACCCTGTCTCAAAAACACACACACACTTAATGGTTATATAAGAACTTTTCATAGGTGTGTATTAGAATTTACTGAAATGTTTTAAGGTTAGACATTTAGACTATTTTTATTTCTTTGTTATTATAAATAACCCAAGTGAACACATTTGGCCATGGCTTTGGCACCACTCAGAGATTGACACTATTAGGTCAAAAGATAGTAACAGTTTTGGAAAGTGCATAAATGTTCAAACATTTTGGTAAACATATCATAAAAATACTTTACCAATTTGCTTTATAAGAAATGAGACCATCCAATGTGGCTAATGAAACCACATGTAAATATTCTTATTTTATGATATACCCTATGAAACAAAATTTCTGCTTAAAATTTGAGAATAAAAATTTTAGTATGTTTAAAAAGTAATACAATCTCCACAAACTAACACATATAAAACGTATCTGTTGTATCAGTAAAGCTGCTACTTAGGATTGAATACATTTTTTATATATGTTACATATAAAAATGTTTTATATGCAAATACAATGCAACATATACATAGTAGATATAGCTGCATATTGGTATGCAGCCTATTTGTAATATTATTATTTATTACATATTTGGTCTGCTCTGAATTCTATTTTTTCATTACAAACCAGCTCACACACAAATGATGTGATCTTTATTGTCAATAATAAGTTTCTGAAGTCAATAACTGTGTGTGAGAGAGAGTCTATGTCTTTATGTGTGTTTGCGTGTACTACTTAAAATGAATCTACTTTCCTCAGAGAAAACAAAAATGATTAATAACATTAAGTTTACTAGGAAATATTAGAATTCTTTTATTCTCAACCTGCAACTTTTGTTTTTATCATTTTATGAGAAGCATTAGAAAAACTGTTTCAGGGGCTGGATTTTTTTGACTTCCCTGGCAGGGAAATTTCAACACATTGTAATTTCATTTCGTTTAACAATTTTTTTACAGTTTTAATTAATAACTATGATTTTCATATAAATTATAAAAGCCATCTGGCAGCTTTGCTTATTATGATTTGTATAAGTTTTAGTAAAACCACGGTGAGTTTATCTCCTGAATCATCTTAAAATTTACTCATATATTTTCTTCATAGCTCTATACAATTGGAAGACATAATATTAAAATAATAGTGATTGACTGTTGGTTTTTCTAGTTTCTTTTGAAAGCCTTAGGCTCTGCAGTTACCAGTGATGTACTTCTGAGATGCAAAGTCATAAATTTACCTTCCTTCCTCTTTAGTAGTTTTATATTTTGCATCCAGACATAGGAAGCAGCCTGAAACCTCTAATCGAAATCAAAGGTTACACCACAGGGGTCCAATATCTCTAATTTGTCTTGCAATGATGCAGTACCTTCCCTTTGACTGCTATTATTAAATTCACTCTAGTTTGCTCAGTTAATGAGAATAACACATCTTAAGCCATAGAATGTATTCTCTTTTTATGGGTGCATGCCTCCCAGCAGATTAGCATTATTATCAAGAAATAATATTTAGTAAATGGATGACTGTGAGTGGCACGAGGGTGAGCTTACTTATCAAGTCACAAGAGGAAATTGCTGCCTTGACTTTTAGTATAGAACTTCTCCAAATTTCTCAATTGTTCAGTTATTAATATAGATACACTTAAATATGCCCTAAAAGGAAGACTGAAAGTTAGGGACACCTACAAGAATCTGTGCTTGCCATTCGGCTGGAGGAAAAATATTAACCAAACTTTCTCTCTGTCTCTCTGTCTCTCTGTCTCTCTGTCTCTCTGTCTGTCTCTCTCCCTGTCTCTCTCTCTCTCTCTCTCTCTCTCTCTCTCTCTCTCTCTCTCTCTCTCTCTCTCTCTCTCTCTCTCTCTCTCTCTCTCTCTCTCTCTCTCTCTCTCTCTCTCTCTCTCTCTCTCTCTCTCTCTCTCTCTCTCTCTCTCTCTCTCTCTCTCTCCTTTGGATATAGTGAACATTTTCATATTTTCCTGTATTTGTGACCCTGGGGTAATGAATCAGTAAAAGGGATTATCTCTTTTTAATAGTAGAAACCTAATATATTCAGTGGTAATAACCTAAGGTAACAAATGTATGAGGTATGGTTTCCAGTATGTGTTGGTAAAGTTTAGAATTGTGTAGAATTGAGCTGATTGATAAAGCTGGGGTTTCATATAGACATGGTTCAAATTCTGGTAACATTTTTGGTATGTTTTAGGACTTTGTGCAGATTACTTAATTTTCCTTCTGATTCCACAGCTATAACGAGAGTGTTGGTAGACATCATTTCCTTTCTAGAAAAATCTGGATTACATTTAAATGACATGAATTATGGGGTGGAGTAAATGTTTGGTAAAAGGGAGATGTTAATATTCATATTCTTTTATGTTGTTTAACTTACTATTTAATTAAGTTTATTTTTCCCTGCTACTTGACAATGAATGGACATTCATCCTTGGTTTTGTGTCTATCTGATTACAAATTTTCATGTAGAAATTTTCCAGACTTACCATTGAACTTAAGCTCCCTGGATAGTGTGTTTCTAAGATTGAAGCACTAAGCAGAGCCTGTTCAGCTGAATCACTTTCCTCTGTTTCTTGCTGTCTTCTGTACCCAAGAACCTCACCTCATTTCTGAGCCCAATCTTTTTCACTATGCTTATATCACCTAGAATATAATATTTTATTTTATTAACTTCCTGGTTACTATACACAAGATTGATATTATGTGCATACAAGGTGTAAAAAGATGGTCAGAGCACAGAAGGCACAAAAACTGGTTGGAGGAGGTCCCAAATAAATAGAACAATCAGGCCAGTGCCAGCTGTTGAGTCTGGAGTGAAATATTACCTCTAGTAGATAAAAGAATACAAAATCATGACTAAAAGTAAGAAATAATTGTTCAGCATTAAATATTGTCATTCAAAGACTCAAGTGGCAGATGACAGGCGACTAGTTATAGGTCAAGGGCATTGAATTTATTCTAGATTTTGAAAGACTTTGATAAGACTTTGGAAAAAAAAGCACAACTGTTACTACAACGTGATCAAACTGAGTGTATTAGTTTCATTTTGTTGCCATGATAAAATACCCTGACAAAAGCAGCACAGGGGAGCAAGGGTTCATTTTGGTTTACAGTTGCAGAGGGCATTCATTCTACTGTGATGGGGAAGGCACGGTAATAGAAATAGGAGGCCAGCTCAACACACTGCATTGGCAGTCTGGAAACAGGAAGAACATGAAGTGGGATCAGGCCATAAAACCTGAAACCCTGAACCCAGTGACATACTTCCTCCAGCAAAGCTCCATCTCCGAAAGTTTCCACAACTTTCCCACACACTGTTACCAGCTGGGGACCAACACATAAGCCTGTGGGACATTTCATATGCAAACTGTAACATTCATTAAGCTACAACATTCACTAACTATTTTGATCATCTTCACAGAAGTGGCCAAATAGGGAAGAATCACTGAATGCTAGAATCAGAGCCATGAATAAATAGACAAATTTTGTCTTCTTTGTGTCACTTCATTCTAAAGGCTTTAGTCACGTCTCCTGTTCTTGAAGGAGCGTACATCTAGCACAAAGAGTAAGGTTTGATCACAAACATGAGCGCAAGGGTCCAGGTTAAAGAATGGAATACTGGATCAGAAAATTACTCGACTTGACGTCAATTTCTATATCTAAATGTTCACAAAATGTAGGTTCTCTCAGTCTGAGGCCAAGGCTGGTCCTTGAGTAGGGAATGGAGCTGTGGTGGAAATGGCATATTTCAGTACCTTTGAACACAGTTTTAAAGGAAAAAAGAAGTGTGTACAGGACACCCAAATTGCATAGGAAATAGAAACTCTTGAGACGAACAGATCCTAAAGGGATTTGATGAGCTGTTGAAGACACTGGCAGGAAGAAGGTCCGAGACCAGGGAAAAATCATCACAGCTACCAAAAGCTATGGTATATAACATAAAGGGGAATGCTCACTGAACTTAACGCTAAGTTTGTTTTTATTGCAAAAAATCTAGAGAAGCTACAGAAATTTATGAATAAAAGTGTAGAACAATGTAGCCTAGAGAAAGGTTTGAGATTCAGAGGGAAGTCTATATGGAGGTAATATTGCTTCTAGACCAGAGTTCATAGATGAGAATGTTTATACATAAACAGTACAATGGCCTTGGTAGTAGGCTTGGTGGGGATGGAATGTAAATAAGCTTTGACATATATTCAAGAATATGAAGCCATCTTTTGTTGTCTTCACCAGTAGCTACTGACAGATTTAACTTCCCTTGCCTCTTTCGTCTTCCATTCCCTGGCCCTTGTAATTAAATTTAGGACATCTTAGAATGTTTTTCGATCAGAAGAGAAATCTATGTACTTCTTTCTCTTTTGTTTTCTTCTTCATTGGATGTGCCGAGTTTACTTTGAGTTCCTCTGTCGAATACCTACAGAAAAGTAATATTAGAAATATTATGAAACTGGATAAATGTTAAGAACATCAGTTTAAATGCAATGGAGACCATTTTTCTAAAAGTACATTTAATTGGCCATAAGCCAGCAGCATATTAACAATGGAATGGTGATTTTTTTTTATAAAAAGATCTTCATAACTAAAAAGAGAGTATTGGAATGACGCCAGTAGTCAGAATCAGTAACTGTGCTTTAGAATGCACAGAAAGAGGCAATTGCCAGTGTTCAAATAAGAAATGACCATAATAGAAAATTTAGTTTGCAGTGCATTATACATTTAATAAATAAGTTATACACTTGCCATTCACTGAGTAAAATGGGCTTTTTGGATCACATTGCAAGCACAGTTTATGAAATTTAAGTACAACTTTGTAAGCAGAATGACACTCTTAGATTTCTTCAGATTCCTCCCGGCTCTTTAATTTGTGACTGAAATAGTGAGGATAGTTTCACATTGCAGAAGACTCGGTTAATTTATGTGCTGATGGTACCAGCCCATCATATTACAACAGCATGTTTACTAACAGTGTGATGCTGGAAGATGTTTGCTATTGGTACATAATGCAGAAAACTCAGCTGGTTGAAAAGAAAAGCTTCACGGCTCACCCAAGATGTATTAAAATATATGCTCACTTGCTTTTTCTGTCTGAGTTTAGTGCTCTCTTCCGTTCATTTTGTTGTATAAGAAATAAGTGTGCAGGATTTAAAATTCCCTCTCTATGTCCCTTGCATAATGTAGGTATTTTTCAGACTGTTACCGATCTTATTTTATTTTATTATTTATATTGACTTTGAAAAACAACTGCATAACAAGATTCCAACCAATTTTCTGTGTTTGGGATGATAAAAGGGTTTGGTAGTTTTCGAGTAGTTCTTGGTACCGTATACAGAGAAGATGTTCTCTACAAACAGCTATCAAGATGCTTAAATATCTGTATGGTGATAAGATCATTAATATTTTTGTTATAAAAATAATACAGTACTATAATATATTAAGTGATATTTGTAGGATTGTGAAATGAACATTTTTACTTGCCCACTTTATGCAGACACTGATTTATTGTTTCTATTGTGATACTGAAAAATTTGGGGTTTAGAAATGTCAATCATTCAGAGCTAGGTAACATGTAGAAGTCATTTTAGCTATTTTAGTGGGGAAAATTTAACATAAGAAACTGTTTTCTAGGTAATGAAAAAAAACTGAAAAGTTATGAGAGGAGAGTTACTGTGTAAATTACCTACAAACCCTACGACTGGGAAAACAAAGAAAAATAGAAAGTACTAAAACTTGGAAGCTAAGAGGAAATAGACAACTGAAGCTTGAGTTGAAATTGGGAGTGTTCTCTGGCTGGTATTAGTGTCTCTGAATGGAGAAAGGATTTGATGAGGCTGAGTCCCAGACCTCTGCTAGCCAGTTGTTGCTGGTATTACAATGGCAGTGGTAAAATGAGGCCAATTCTATAAATGTTGAAAAATGAAACTCAAGCTGAAGCAACAGCTTTTACTGAAGAGTAGAGCCACTGTTCAGACAAGAATTGAGTCTGGAGTTCTTCTCATAAGGACATTAAGTCCACAGGAAACAAGTAAGATAAGTAAGGATTTTGAAGCAAGCAAGAATACGTTTTTTCCTCTCCAAGTCTTAACTTCTTCCTGTTCCTCATCCCTCTCTGAAGTCATATCCTAATAGGAAATTGGCCTGCTTACCAGAAATATGTTTTGCAGTCCAAGTCTCAATGCAGAGTACAAAAGTATGGGTGGGGGCTATTCTGAACATATATACTGTGAAAACCAAGGCAAATGTCAAAATTCTTCTGATGTTACATTTGGGAAAGACAGTAATCATTAAATGATTTCACTGAATTTCAAACATTAGAAACAAATGAGAACAATGTTTAATATTTAAAGTAAGAAAATAGGAAAATATTTTAGTACTAAATGCTATTAGCATAATATTGTATGGTAGACATAAATATCAAATAATATTACAAATAGTTTTCATAAGTCCATTGGCGATTGATTATTATGCATAATTTTATTGAGTTTTGGTGCATTTCATATAATAGATATTAATCAAATTTAGTCCCACCATTCATACCCCACTATAGTGCTCCCAACCGGATTTTATGCATTCTGTCATATATATTAAATCCTACCAGGTAAAGCTTTTGTACCCAGATGTCCCTCGGCACAAGTTCATCCACTGGAGTCTAGTCAGCCTATCTAGAGTCACTCCCTTAAAGAACATCAACTCTCCCTCAGCCCACAGTAGTCAGTTGCCAATAGTTCCTTGCCTAAGGTTGGGCCTGCTGCTCATTTCCCCAGTTCTATGCTGGGTTTTTGTCTGACCGAGTCAGCATGGGTCTTGGTTTTTTTTTTTTTTGTAGTCCCTTTACATTTACAAAATTACATCAATATGCTGCCAAAGTATATTTCCAAGATGTGAGAATGATATACCATGTAGTGATAATTTCCTATTATTGAATATTTAAATATTTATGTGATCTACAATCAAGTATATTTAACTTATTTCTGAGAGTGTTAGAGATTTCTTCTGATGATAAAGATTTTATTTTACTTTTCTAGAAATAATAGAATAAATATGGAGCTTTTAAGTTTAAAGATAATATTATGGCAGCATTATTTAAATACCTAATTTATTCATAAGCAGACTCAGAAATAGTAATTGTGTTCTTTACCAAAACAAAAATGGTTCAGAATACTTGAAGAAGTATTTGGAAGGAATTGCTTCATATGTTCTGAACTAAGGTGGGTGAAATTCTGCTTTAACTGTATTATTTAGAACTAGCTTCAAAGAAGAATTTTAGTGAATGCACAGAGTGTCTTAATAAGGACCTTTAGTTCACACAGTTCAAAGAGTTCATCTGATTCTGGTGTTTATCATTCTTGGATGTCTTTATTCTACTAAATTTTGCCAATTCCCTTCATAATTTCTTCTTTATGAAAATTTGTATTCATAAGAAATTTACTCTGGAGGCTTTAGGATTTTTTAATTGCATAGAATCATAGGACTAATAGAAATCTCATTCCACTTAATTCCATCAATTTTAACTCAGATTCTACCCTAGACACAACACTCTTCAGTTAAAAGATGACAAGTGAATAGGACAAGCAGATATTTAGAAACAATTACTAAGATAGGCAGTAGATTCTATCACTGGGGGATTTTTGCAGGCACAACGAAGGGAATATGTTTGCTTGTCTCTAGATGGATCGGGGTGGAAAATGCTATTGACTATTGCCTTGAGAATGAAAAGAATTTGCATGTCAGCATAGGCACAGCAGGACATTCAAATCTATCTTTTTCAAACATTCATCCAATCCTTTCTATATGCAGTCTGGTAGATGAGAGATATTCTAAGCTGAAAAAGACATGCTTGCCCTGTTGGAGATTTTAGGCCCTTGGATAACCAAAAAAGCATCGGCTTGTATAAAGTCATAAATCAGTTGTGCACAAGAACACAGTAGTTTGGAGTAGCTGGAGTGTAGATTTTAGGGAAGTGGTGATTGACGATCAGTCATAGTCATAGAAGAAGCGATAAAAAGGACTGGGGAGTGTGTGGGGGATAGACAGAAAAAGTCAACCAACTAGTAAAAAGAAACTGATAAACATTATATATATATATTTAATTTTGAAAAGACACATTTGGTGGTAGTTTGTAGAATGAACTGACTATACATGAGGGTGGATATGGATTATATGTGGGGTTTCAATTTTGAAGCCAATGTCTATTAAAAATGGAAGTAAGAAATGCCTAAACAATGATTACTGGAATACGTGCAAAGAACATCCTGTTATTTTTTTTCCTTCCTTCAGTAGACATAGAAATGAAACCCTTTCAGATTTAAATGATGAGATGATGTGGTGGTTTTACAGAAGAGAAAGCAGTAAAGCTAAATATTTTTACTGTGATTTCCATGTGAGCTTGCTTTTCACAGTGCCACATTCCTTATCCAGCATGTTGAGACTGAAAACCTCAAGAATACCAGAGATTAATCTTTCCAAACTAAGTGAAATGAAGCCATTCGATTTCATTCATTGCTAATATTTATTATAAATGTGGAACATAATAATGTATAGTGAATTTAAGTACATCAGAAGTGTTTTAGAACAACTCCTTTTAATTCAACAAATATTTATTGAATGAAGTACTATTAGCTGTTAATAACCAGTGTTAATAAAAGTAAATATTCACAATGTTCTTTACAAAGGAATTTCATAGACTAGGAAGCAAAGGACACGTAATTGGCGGGCAGCAGAACACGTGTAACAAAGGTGTCTAACCTTTAGGAAGCTCTGTCAGACTGAAAGAAAGTGGATCCCAGGCTAGGGATCAAGAGGAGTCCATAAGAAACTGATGACCCTCCCTCCTGTAATACTCTTTATGACTGCAGTTTTTTTACAGGATTACAAGTGCCACTGTTCATTGTATTAATGTATGCCATCTCTACCTGCATGGTACCCTGCTTTTGTAATTTTTATCAGGTTGAATATAGTTTACTTTTCTGCTTATGAAAGTTATAGAGAGCAATATAAGATATACAGGAAATAAACTTGCTACCCATGATAGTCTAACAGGAGAGATTGACACAGGAATTTATAACAATAAAAATATAACAGATTTATTCTGTCATGTCTCATTACTCTTGCTTCATTATTAGAGATAAAATTAGTTTCTGATGTTAAATTATTTAAAAATGAATAAAGTTTTAATCAAATAATTGATGTGATAACTTACAACTTGTTAGAGATTTTCTCATACTTGTTTTGCTGTGTAACAATAAAACACTATAGTATACCCTGCACTAATATCTTACAGGTTTATTACATGAATAGATTCTAACAAGAATCGCAACTTACACAGCATTGCATGTTGTGGATTCAACTTTTTTTTGAAATTAAAATTTTAATTCACCAGTTTAACATTGCATTATTAAAAACATAACTTGATCGACCTAATACCTAAATGCTATCATTGAAACGATTTAATTTTGGAATTTTAGTGAATTAATACTAAATGTGCATTGAAATTCAAATGCTTAGCTAAATAAAACTGAAATATACTCTACCTCACCACATTCACTAAGTGTCTTGTTTAAATTGTTGGTAGATAATATTAGCTTTGGTAATACACTGACGCTTAACATGCATTATGAATTCTATTATCATGAAAAAGAATGACATTTGCAAGTTTTTGCTTTGGTCAAATGTTTTTCCCATAACTATGTGGCCCCTATTTCAGAAAATCATGGATAAAAATAAGCCTAAGGAGATAAGTTAGCAATTTGAAGAGTAATTTAAAATCATGGGCAGTAGAATAAGAAAATATATTGGTTATTATTTTTCAAATATTTTTGGAGACAAGCAACATTATTTATGTACTAGTACTTATAATTACATGCAGGCACTTTTTAAAATTTAACTTCTGAATTGATACATAAGCAAATAAACATTGTTCATATTTATGGGTTTCCACAAGAAATATCAGTAACTGTACATAATGTTTAAATTAGGGAAACACTTATTGTCTCAAGTATTTGCAATTTTTTTATGATGAAAGTATTCAAAATTCTTTTTTCTTTCTTTTTTTGGGAAAGTAATTGGGGAATTGTTGTGTCGATCTATGGAGGGGTGGAAGGTAGCATGACTATCTTGCTGGGTAAAGTACAGTTCTTTCCCCAAAGATTCCACTTTAAACACAGAGACAGGCCAAATCTATTTAGACTTGAAATAGGAGAGATCCAACTTAGAGCAATCTTTCTCTGTCCCAAGGCAATATTTTACTTATATGCATGCAGTACACTGAAGTTATTAACTAAGATAAAGCATTAAAAATTACTATAAAAATGTTAAGGAGGAGAAAGTAGTACTGTTGTTAGCTAAATAGTGGGAAAGTGATGATATGACCTAGAGAGGAATGGAAGTAGGAATGTGAACTTGTATGTCCTTGGAAATGCACAGCAGCACTCATGGAATATATACATGACTGTGTGTGTGTGTGTGTGTGTGTGTGTGTGTGCACGAGTGTGTGTGTCTAATAGACATCTGATAGCATTATCACTAGAATTCGAAGGGATATTTGCATTTTAGTGTGCTGGATAGCTTTAGTTGTGGTCTTGACACACTTGGGTAGCTGGGGCCTCAACTGGGGAATTGCCAGCATTGAACTTCCCTATGGTCATGTCTATGGGGTATTTTCTTGAATTTTGAGTGACACAGGAGGGCCCAGCCCATTGTGGGAGATGTCACCCTGGGCACGTTGTTCTGTGTTGTTTAAGAAAGCAGGTTGAGCAAGGTCCAAGACAGCAAGCCAGTAAGTAGCATATTTCCATGACCTGTGCTTCAGCTCCTACATCTAGGATCCTGCCCTGATCCCTCAGAATGAACTGTGACCCAGTAAATGTAAGATAAAATAAACTTTTTCCTCCAGAAGTTGAAGTTGGTATTGGTCAGAGTGTTTTGTCACAACAATTAAAGGCAAACTAAAAGAGCCAAGTTGAATTTTCTGGAGAAGAGGATTTGCATAGAAGTGATTTATGAAGAAAAGGTCCCAGGGAGATCAGGTAAACTTGCAAAGAAAGTAGAAATGTGGAAGAATATATGCAAGGGGAAGGTACAGGAAATGTTCCAGTCTTCAACTGATTCTTCTTAATATCCAGTCTGAAACTCACTTCAGAATTCACTGAAACTTAAAGCAGAGGAGCTGTGTTTTCATACTCCCTGAGTAGTCAGTCATTTGTTTAAGATCAGCTTGAGTTGACATAAACACCAAGACACTTTTGGGTTGTTGCTTTCTGGAAAAAGTAGCTTCAAGATCCTGAACACAGGCATCAAAAGTGATGAAGGTATAGATGTTTTAAAAGGTAATCTCACAAAAGCAAGAGGTGGGAAAACTGAATGGTTCTGGAATCTTAGTGGATCAGAATGGTGCTCCTGTAGGTTCTTTTCCTATAACCTCCAAATTACTACCTATTACCAAATTATAATGACCTGACTGTAAGGAAAACACTGACAAAATAACTATCCTTTTTAAAGATTTAGTTTATTTATGTGTTTATGCCTGTTTTATATCCATGGTATGTGAATATGTATGGGTATGTGTACGTGTGTGTGATTGTCTGACATGTATGTACTGATGCCTGAGGGGTCAGATGAGGGCATCAGATTCCCTGGAGTGACAGTTATAGGCAGCAATGAGTCACCACACATGAATGCTGGGAACTGAACTCAGGTCCTCTGGAAGAACAGTAAGCACTCTTAACCATCGAGCAATCTCTCCAGCCAAAAAAAGTGAAAGAAAACTTTAAAATATCCCTAAATATATTTCCTTTTGAAATGTAAGAAAGAGAAAACATAAAACAAATACTATAAGTTCAGAATTACAGCATTGTTGAAGATGCTATTTTTATTAGTTTCACTGCTTAATTCTACAATTTTGTGTGATCAAATATTTTGTAACTAGTATATTTAATCACATAGGCAGAACACATTTAAATGCCAAACACAGAAATATTGAGCAAGGGATTTTACATTTAGAGTTCTTTCCACTCAGACATATTAATCCATATGACTTTCCTCAACCAGAGATGCTGTTTGTAGAGTGAGTTTTATAATGATATTTCTGTGCTTACATTTCTCTGTATGAACCGCTTAAGAATGATTCTGCAAGAACAATTGCTAGAGGGGAAAGGGAGGCAGTGATTAGCAGATATATTTGCCGGAATCCCTTTGTATTTCCCTTCTTTGGAGCTTTGTGTCACTTGCACATGTCTTAATTATTTGATTTTAATTGGTATTGCTATTGATTGTAAATCATTTTGGCAAAACTACCTTTTATCTTAAAGTTTAAATGTACCTAGAGGCCAGTTAAGAGAAGACTGTGTTCACTGAAAACATTAAAGCAATAGTGTAAGTAGTTGAGATGTGCCCCATTTGGTACAAATTAGATTTCTCTATGGTCCAACTCACAAAAATGAATGTTGCTGAAAGCAGATGACGTGTTCAACAACTCCAAACTCAGCACATGTTTATTGAGCGTTCACCATATGAAATCTGTGCTGCTGCATGTCATGGGGGATAAAGTCAACAACAATATACTTAATGTGTTGCAAACAAGATAGCCACCCCCAAAGCCACACAAACTCCATATATACTAAGGTAATTTCAAGTTACATAATGATAACACATCAGAGATACAAGCATATGACTCTAAGTACAAGAGCATTGGATGAATGAATGGTAAGATAATAAGAAAGACTTCACTGGAACAGTCTTGAACTATTTAAAAAATGGAAGAACTCTACAGGTAGAATTTTAAAAAGAAAATAATGGTAGCAAATAATAAGAAAAAATGAGTGGCCGACTGTGTTTGGCATAACTAAAAGCATGGTTTAGGAACTGTACTGTGTAAACTGAATTGGAAAATGACGAGAAGACTCTTTCAGAATGTTTCAAACTGTTCTAACTTGCTTTCCTTTTGCTGTAATAAATCACTCTGACCAAAAACAAATTGGAGGGGAAAGGGCTTATTTAATCTTACACTTTCAGGCCACTGGGAAATGTTCTCTTTGACTGAAGTCAGTAAGGAACTCAAGGTGGGAAGCTGGAAACAAGAACCATGAAGGAAAGTTGCTTACTGGTTTTATCTCTGGTTCAGGCTCAGCCACCTTTCTTAAGTAACCCCAAATCACTTTCCCAGAGGTAGGCCACATCCAAAGGGACCTCAGAGCTGTAAGATTAATCAACAATCAAAACAATTACCCACTGACATGACCGTAGATCAATATGATTTAGAAAATCCCTCAATTGAGACCCTCTCTAAAGATGACTCTTGGATGTAGCAAGCTGAAAAAGAATTAACCAAGACATATATTTATGGCTAGGGATGTACATCAGTTGAGAAAGTGTATGCCTGCTGTGGGAATAACTTTATGGGGCATGCCTTATAATACAAATTGAACTTTTACCTAACCTTGCAACCAAGTTAATCATATACTTTGAGATCATTTAACACTCTGGATTGGAGCTGCCTTCTTAGTGTACAATCAGCTTGTTTAGTGGAGGAGGTCATGGGAAGGTGCCTCTGGGGATGGAAGAGTAAAGATGATCAATATTGATTGAGATGTTCTGCATGAACTGCACAAAAATTCAGTAAGAACAAACTTAAAACTGCAAATAATTTTACTAGGACTTGGGCTTCCCATGTTTTCCACATTTATAAGCTAAGTTGAATTTATAGCTTTAGTCTTAAACGATGCTTCCTGTTTCTCCCTCCCGACACTTCCTTGCCCCTGACCGCAAATAGTGTGTGTGTGGGGGGGTGTGGTGTGGGGGGGGGTGTGGTGTGTGTGTGTGTGTGTCTGTGTCTGTGTGAATATCAACCCTGAGAGCAGCAATGATAATAATGTTGCAAGGAACATGTGGACTTAGGTTGATAACATCTGTGGGGTAATAAGCTGTTCTGGGTCAGGAGGGATCAGAAAAAGCAACTTCATCCCTTGTGAACCTCAGGTTAAAGATTCTTGCCTGATGTGGTGGTATACTCCTTTAATCCCAACATTTTAGAAGCAAAGTCATTCAGATCTCTGTGAGATCGAGGCCAGCCTGGTCTACATAGCAATTTCCAGACCAGCTGGGGCTACAGGGAAACTCTGTATCAAAAACAAACAAATAAACAAAAAGATTAAGATAATCCTCATTCATGTCTCATACAATTCTGGTTATACTGTTTAAATAAATACCGATGATGCCTTTTGTTTGGGGGATGAATAATTCTGAGAGAAATCGGAACAGTTTGGAACAGATCAGACTCACTCTTAAACTCTTCAGAAGTTAGTTTTTCTTGAATGTGGCACTGCCATGGCCTGACATGCACAAGGCCCTGGATTCAATTCCTAGTACTGAAGGGAAAAAATATCATAATTAACATTTCAGATTACATATCAGTAGGGAGGGCTTAGCATTGATGGAATCCAAGCATTTAGTTGATCTAACAGGGGAACAAAGAGAATGAGTCAGAATAACATGTTTCATGGCTAAAAAGGATGGTAGTGTCTGTGCATGTGTTTGTAAATATAAATGAAGACAAAGATTATAAGATGTAGATGATGAGCTTCATTTTGAGATATATTATATTTTATATATTATCAGGATGTTCAAGTACATATATAGGTACTTGCATGTTCAACAGTCTTCGGCCAATGTATGTCTAGATCTGAAGATCAGTGCATGGGTTTGATTGTTGCAACAATGAAATGGGATATTAGAAATAAATGTTGTTATGATGGTTCAGTAGAAAGTAATTGACAAGAATCACCCTTCAGATGAACTTTATTAGTAGGTTTATGTCATTGTGTTATAGACAACACAATGGGGTCCTGAAGGGAGTAGACAGAGTAAGACTTTATGTCCAAAAAAAACAAAGAGAATTTTTTACTTTTATAAGTTTCTGCAAGGGTTGGGTGATCGATTTAATGTAATATATGTCTTTTGTTACAAGCTTATGTGTTATTCGAGTTGCTATGTACTGGAATTCAGGAAGGTACTGATAAAATGTGGGGTGATCATTAAAAGTTACCCTGGTCCTGGACAGCAGAGAAGGGTTGCTGGACTTGCTTTTCCTCCTCTACCTGAGGCCTGAGCACTCAAACAGTCACATGAAACTCATGTCCATTTTTTGTCCTAAAGATGATGCTGTAAGATAGTATGGACTGATTTGTGAGGAATAGGCTTCTGATCTACAGAGGAACATAGGAAAGATTTTAAAAAATTAAAGATAATGATTTTGGAATTTCCAATGTGGACTCAAATCCCATCAAAAGAGAAAGAGTTGAATTGAAAAATGTATAACAAATATAGTTGAAAGCAAAAGATGGCACTGAGAGTAGCAGTAAGTTTCTAGTCCCAGTACTTGGCAGGTGTGTAGAGAATAACGTCTTTGAGGCCAGCCTGGACTACATATTGGGCTACAAAGAGATACCTTGCCTCATAAAACAACAATAAAGTATCCCAGAGTCAAATACTGAAAATAATTCACATTATATATATATATATGTGCAAACTGCCAGCAAGATGTATCAATGGTTAAAGATGCTTGCTGTCAAGCCTGACAACCAGAGATCAATACCAGGGCCCCTCCACGGTGAAAAGACAGAACCAGTTCATTCAAGTTGTCCTCTGATCTCCACAGGTGCTCTGTGGCACTTGAGGTATTCACAAATGCACACACACACAAATATACAGACACACATACACACACAGACACACACTTAAAAAATAAATAAATGTAATAAAAATTTAAATATATATATATAAAACATATGCTTCCCAGAAGCATTAAAAAAGTTGGTTTTTCAAGAAGTATTTACTATATTGACCAAAAAGAGTGATTAATGGGAATTTAATCAGGGTTTGAGAAAGGCCCATTCATTTTTCTGATTGCTTTGATTAGCTTCTAAAAGAACAATTTCAGTGGCGTTGTATGCCATGACCTATAAATTAGTTCACTCATTTATCTATTCATTCACTAAACCTTTCAACCAAGAGTCATTTAACCACTCTGCTTACACTGGGACTAGCAACGAATTAAAGTGACATTAGAAGTAGGTAAACTGAAGGAATAAACACAAACTTCTCCCAGAAGACAGCTGAAAATTTGCATGGAGGAACTTTTGAAGAGGTTGTTCAGCCAATTAAAGCATGGAGATTTTAGCAATACAGCTGGAAAAGAAGGGAGAAGTTCAGAGCTTAATAGGAAATTAATGTCAGTAAGAAAAGACTGAGTTCTGAGACACAAAGTAATGTCCTAAATAGAAACATACATGGGCCATAGTAAGACAGGGAGTCAGATATAATAAAAAGAAGCAGGTCAAGAAGACTAGGATTCAGGTAGTATCACTTTTCTAGAAAGATACATGCATCCTTTTTTGGTTTTGTATTACAATGTGAAAAAAAAAACATGCTAGTTTAGTGGCTGAAAAAATTGCACCTTGCTTCATGATTTTTTTAAATTAGGAATTTGGCACAATTTAACAGGATTCACCCCTATAGGATGTCCCTTGACATCATTTGGTGATGTTTAGCTAGTGAATGACCTTGAAGTCAAGACAGGTTCATTTGCATATTTAGGCTACCAGAATTTTATGTGGTTGACTGAAAGGCAGGGTTTATCAGGGAATGTCATCAGAGTACTAACACATGGTATCTCCTGTGAGCTTTTCCTGAGGCTAGACAATTGTCTCTTCACCCTGATGACAGACCAAGGTAATAAGCATCAATGAAGGGCTGCTCACAGGAGCGTAAGGAACCTCGAAGCCTCTTCATTACCTCAACGTCCCACTCAGTCTTGGATGACAACCTCATTAAAGCTACATCATGGAGTCCTACTTTCAGTATCTTCCAGTTCCTATATATTTTAGTATGTCCCTAGAGCAGATCACTAGAGGCTGAGGGAAAGCAGCGGGAGTAATGGCTGATGGCAAGTTGAAAGTTTTCTCACCCTTTCCCCTCCTTCTAGGGTTTGCTAACAGCTGCACTCTCATTACCATACCTGGGGTTACTGCTATTGTTCTGCCCATTTAGTTACCATGGCTACCAGAACAAGGTACTCTCTACTCCAAAATACCTGTAGGATGATCATGTTATGCCTAGGGGAAAAAGCCATACTGTGACACCTCTTTAGTACATTAGCTTCAAGGTAGTCAATTTTCATAAAAAGCAGTTCTGGGAAACAGAGAGAGTACTCTGAGAAGTGGTGAAAGCGAATGATCTAACCTTTAAGGACACCTATTGTTAAATTTGTTGCATTTTCCCAGTCACTAAAGGTAGTACCTTCAAATCATATGCTGCCTCTTTTTGTGTGTTTGATTTTATACAGAATCTTACTATGTGGCCTAGGCTGTCCTTAAACTCGTAATCTCTCTGTCTCGGCCTCTCCAGTATAGAAATTACAGGTGTTTACCTCTATACCTGTATAGATTTTGTATCTTGATGTAGGAGTTGTTAGTGAATTCCATGGCCGTCTCTAGCCCATAAGAGTTGCTGGAAGTAATTTTCTGTGCTATCATTTTCTCCACAGGTAGTAAGTAATCCGTATCTTGTGGGAGGAGAGCATGTCACTGATTTTAGCTGTTAGGGGCAGAAGAAGGAAAGTCTTGGCACAGGCATGCTGAGAGAGAAGGAAGACTTGTAGTATCAAGAAAGAAGTCAGTTACAGCTTGGCAGAATACAGTTGACAGTAGACAGAGTTTGAGGATCAGGCTCACCATTTATTTCTGTGCGTTTTATAAACCTGATCTCTGTATCAAGTGAGAGCATCAGAAAGCAGCTAAATGGAACATCTTACTTTTGCTTCTTATGAAAATGAGTCCTGTTACAGTGGTCTATGCTCAAGGATAATTGAGCTATGATTTAAAGAACTGACACAAGAAGTTTTTCTTTAAGAAAATATAAGAAGTCATAGTCTGTTAAGACTTCATTACTTTTATTGCAGAAATTGTCTATGATGCCACTGAAAGCAAAAAATAGATGAAGATCTTGTAATTTAAATTGTCGCCTGATGTCTAGCAGCAGCAGCAGTATCAACTGAATTTTTGTGATTAAAAAGGTTATCAGACCCCACTGCAGGCCTAGAATCAATCAGAGTCTGAAGTTTAGTTACATCCCCTGAAACCTTGTACATAAACAAGATTGAAGAAGTTCTATTGAAAGGAATATTTTTTTTAATTTGTTATAAAAACTATCACAGGGAGACACTGTCTCAAAAAGACCAAAAAAAAAAAAAACTATCACAGATTATACAATTTACCTTATTATTTAATTTAATTTCACCAAAGATCTCAATGTCCCATATATCTTATATAAGTCCATCAAAATTGGGGACTGGAGAGACGACTCACTGCTTAAGAGCACTGTCTGCTCTTGCAGAGGACATAGATTTCATCCCCAGCACCTAGATGTTGACTAACAACTATCAATAACTCCAGTTCCAAGAGATCCAATGCACACTTCTGGCTGCTTGCAAGCATTGTACACACATGATGTACTTACATACATGCAGGCTAGACACTCATACATATAAAATAGAAATGCATAAATGAATTAAAAAAACACATTTAGTGTCTTGCTTTACTGATAACTATGCTTTCTTCCAACATGTAATGCTCAAAAGATTTAGATCTCTGGTATACTAATAGGTATTATCTTAGAAGATTTTCATGATTACATCTTTTCAAAATACTAATTATTAGACTAGAGATTCTGGAAGAAAGCCCTGGATTATAACAATTTAAATTTTCTGTGAGTACTTTGGTTTATTAGCAAAAATTTCTCAGATTTTTTTTTGTTCATGGAGCATACCTATGAAAATGTTTCCCTGATACCCCCAGAAATTATAAGCAATTAGTAGTTTTTATGGGGAGGGACTCACTAGACCTTCCTGAGGAGTTATAAGCAGTTAGCCCTTATTGGAGAAGGGGGAGATAGTTTCTTTAATGGTGCAGCCACTGATAAGTTGCCCAGGCTCTTGTAAACACCCCCTTACCAATACTCCTGTAAGAACCTCAGTTAAACTCATTAGGTAGCCAAAACCAAGAAAAGCTTGGGTAGAGAAGCAGGACTAGCAGGGAAGAGGAAGGTGATGGCCAGGAATGGCAGGGGGTCAGAAGAAAGCATTGGGAGCGTAAATCTGATTAAAATATATTTTATACATGTATAAAGATGTCATAATGAGAGGTATTCTTATGTATAATTAATATATGCTAACAAAATTTTTTAAAAGATTTAAAAAAAAGCTTCCCGCAAAGAAAGTAGTATAAATAATTGTATTTCAGAGAATGCCAGTCTTGATCCAGAACTTTCTTCCTGTAGCTTTCTACAGTCAGAAATTTGCCATATCCTTTTTTTATGGTGCTGTTGTTTGTGACGTGGTATGGTGTTGTTGTTGTGGTGGTGGTGGTGGTGTGTGTGTGTGTGTGTGTGTGTGTGTGTGTGTGTGTATGTGCACACATGCGTGTGTGTACACACGTTTGTGTATTGTGGCATATGTGTGTATGTGATTGTGGACATGTGTGCAGATATGTTAACCCATTCTAGTATCTGTGAAGGCCAGAGATGGCTGTCAAAAAGTCTTCTTCTATTGATCTCCACCTCGGTTTTTGAGACAGGTTCTCTCAGGGAACCCAGAGCTGTAATTTCAGCTAGACTGACTGGTCTGCCTATCTCTCCAACCCCCCATATTGGGATTCCATGTGCCAGCTGCCATGTCTAGTTTTTTCAGCATGTGCTAAGGGACTGAACTCAGATCCTC
The DNA here is from genome assembly GCF_000622305.1 of Nannospalax galili. Taxonomy (NCBI): domain Eukaryota; kingdom Metazoa; phylum Chordata; class Mammalia; order Rodentia; family Spalacidae; genus Nannospalax; species Nannospalax galili. The sequence goes on along the minus strand of NW_008359081.1, from coordinate 11,097,033 downwards.
GTGCTTATGCAACCAGCACTTTACCCACTAAGGCATCTCCCTCAGTCCTTGGTCCACATATTCTGCTTTGATTTGTGTTCTTCAATTTCATTATCATCATGTACTCTGTTAGTGATTTGTGTACTTATGTTTCATTTTTAGGACATCAAACTTATTGTGAGGTTTGGGATATACAAGATTATAACCATATCAAATGTAGCAATAAAAATAGCTCACAGGACACTGGGTATTTCGGTGATTTATGTGGATTATACCAAATTCACATGACATGGTGAAATTAGGTTTGTACTGATATTATTCCCATTGGTGGAAAATCCAAGAATCTGAATATTAATAATTTTTTCCAAGATAATCATAGTGCTAATAAGTGAAGAATCACACATGAAACTCATGCAATGTCCTCGATCTTTCCATATACATTGAGATCTTGTACATTTCATACAATAGTTCTTAATGAAATTTAGACCCCCTCACTCTTTATACTAGACTAAGATTACAATGCAGGCCTATACCTAACACCCTATACAGGATCAGCTTTGAAAAAAAAAAGACAAAGACCCCACAGCATATATTTTTAAACTTACTTATGTTTTTCTTGCATTTTCAAGTTTGGCCTGCTTACATATCTAGCAATTTTTAAAGCAATCACATTTTAAGTGCTTTGAATAATACTTTTTCTCCATTTATAAACTAAGACATTACTTTAAGTATTTGACACAGCACCCATAAATTCAATAAATGACTCTATTCTTTTTAAGGACTGAATTTCAATTGTCTGTCAAAACCTCTCAAGTAATATCAAGAAGTTGAAGGAAAATTACATGGAACAGTGTTATCTTATAAAATCCATATTACCATCCATAGTACAAAATTCCATTAGTTCTCCATCACTAGAAAATCTGAAAATGCATGAAGATATGAATAAGCTAAGGAGAGTTCTAAATTATTTTGTGCTGAGGATCACACAGTCTGGTGTAATCTGTGGACTGCTTTATAGAATATCGTTTTAAAATACAGATATAAAATACAAAAAAGAAACCCAAACATAATTAAATTCAATTTCTAAAATAATAAATGATTTTATAGCATGTATATGTAATTTTTAATGCATTAAAAGCAATATTTAAAGAGGGCCTAATAACTATTGTCAGTTTGAAATGATTATAAGGAATATATTGAAACATTTCCAAGTGTCGTGATTTACCATATCCATGATTGTGCTTTGTGACACAATTTGAAGTATTGCTAATAAATGTCTCAAAATCCAAAGTTGTTAAAAATAAATGGACAAGTTTCTGTTAGTGACTAAAAAAAATCAGATGTGGGGCTGGAGAGATGTCTCTCAGTTAAGAGCACTGACTGCTCTTGCAGAGGACCTGGGTTCAATTTCCAGCACCCACATGATGCATATTACTGAGAACTAGAGAGACTTTAGTAGAGAATGCCTACTTTTGATAATGATACTTTTACCTGGGATACTGCCGCCACGTATATGTATGCATGTATTCATATCTATCTATTTAGATAGATAGATAGATAGATAGATAGATGATAGATAGATGATGATAGATAGATAGATGATAGATAGATGATAGATAGATAGATAGATAGATAGATAGATAGATAGATAATAGATAGACGTGTATATATCTCTACATAAATTCCTGTCTATCATCTATCTGTATCTATCTCTCTATCTCTCTCTGTCTCTATCATCTATCTATCATGTGTGTAAGAATTAGGAAAAGAAGAATGAAACAAAATCCCAAAGAGGCTGAAAATCTCTTACCTCAAGAAACACACACATAAGCACACACATGGTGGCACTTGGGAAACAAAGGTAGGCAGATTTCTGTGAAATCTAAACCAGTCTGTACTACATAGTGAGTCCAGGAGAGTTGGAGTTACAGGGAGACCATGTCTCAAATTGTCAGGGAATACAATGCCAGATAGGAGAAGCCTTCCTTATAGTGACTAGCATGAGGTACAGCACTCATCAAATAAGCTTCCTTTTGCAACAGACGGAGGCTACTTCAGAGTTGCACAGAGAACATACATGTGGGAGATGTACAGTGCATCTGCAGCCAAATCTCTACAAGTAAGGCTCATATAACATAGCAGAATAAGGGGTAGAGAGAGGGTGATGTGTGATACACAAAGAAGGTCACAACTGACTATGTTTGGGAGAATAAGAATCTCTGGAGTGTAGGATGGTACTCCTACACAGAACCTCACCCACCCATGGCTCAGGGACCATTGTGGAAGATGAGGTGGAAAGATTGTAAGAGCCTGAGCTGGTTCATGAACACAGGGAGATGGAGACCTCCAGTCCACTGGAGGCTTGCTCATGTGAGCCTATGGCAGCAGTGAGGTCGAGCGTGGAACCCATGTCAGCTCAATTAAACAAAGGCATAAAGGGTAGGTGAGAAATAGATTGAGACGTATTTGAGACTGGTTGTTGCTGGGTTAGGAAGAGTATGACTTACATACAACCACTGGATGGGCTGACTAGACTCCAGTGGACACATTTACACTGAAGGACATATGGGTACAAACACCTGAATGAATAAGACTCTGTGTGTATAGCAGAGTGCATGGGATTCAATGGGGGGTTAAGGGGAGGTGTGAAAGGTTGTGTGAAATTTAAAAAGCTCAATAAAAAAGACCCAAACACACGCAAAAAAGAGGAAAACACAAACACACACACACACACAGAGAGAGAGAGAGAGAGAGAGAGAGAGAGAGAGAGAGATGTTTTTAGAAATAAACTTATTCCCATGAAATTCATAGGCAGTGTATGGAGGGATAGACTTATAAAATATCCTAAAGGAATGGTGGGAAATCTCAGGGCTGAGAATGAATGAGGCAAGTTTAATGAATAGTTCACCTTCCCATTATTCACTTTATTTCCCTCCCTCAGAACCATTCTTTTTCCCAAGTCCCCTTCCTAGATGCATGTCTCTTTTCCATTAAAAAAATGATCCACTGAATTTGATTACATTTGCTTGCATGAATATGTGTTTGGAGTTATTTACTGGAGCGTGGGCAATTTACCAGTGTCTACAGCGCTAAAGAAAATGACCCCTGCCCCTCATCTCTCAACAGGCATTAACTGCCAATATCTCCTTGGCTATGATTGGGGCCTCATGAAACCCTCCCCCATTCAGGTTGGCATGGTGGAGGGCTCCATCGTGTGCAGGCTTTATGCAGGCAACCATAACTGCTGTGAGTCATGGAGTGCAACATGTAGGCACATCCACAAGAGAGCTCTCCACAACACTTCGCTGGATTTTAAATTCTTTCCACCCTGTCCTCCTTTTATGTTTCCTGAGCCTGAAGTCAGAATGTGATATAAATGTCCCATTTAGGTCTGAGCACTCAACAGTACTTTTTCTCAGCATTTTGACATTATGAGTCACTGCATTAACTGCTGCCTTCTCCAAGCATAAGCTTTTCTGATCAAGGTTGGAAGTAGCGCTAATCTATGAATACAAGCATAAATATTTAGAAAGTTACTAGACAACACGACAATTTGCCAAAACAGTAGTAGTTGTTTCCCCATACTCAGGGCTTCTAATACCATAGATGAATTCCCTTCTGTGGATTTGGTCTCAAATACAATTGGAAAGTGGTTGATTGGTCCCTCAGAGTCATCCCTTAATGTAACACTGGGCACTTCTTGCCTAGAAGGTTGATACTATGGCACATAGGGTCTGCCACTGGGGAAGACCATTGATAACTTTTCTCCCTCCTTGGAATGCATACCATCTTCCCACCCTATGAAGGCTAGCCAGAAGGGAGAAATGTTCCAACTCAGAACTAGCTGGACTCCTCTATGTCCTGCAACCTAATTGTTTGGTGTCTTCTTCAATAGGATCTCAGCTAGTTGTGCTGGGTAACAAAGAGTAATGACCATAGTCTTTATTATTTTGAGGACCTCTCTCTGACCAACAACTCAAAGGGAAGCATCCCATGCATGGCACTGGCTATGCCTTTTGGAGGCAGCATTATTCACCTAGACAGGGTAGTGAGGAATATTTAATGGGGAAACCATAATTAAACTTGGGGAATATTAAAGTTTAAAAGGATTAAATGAGACAAAATCCACTGGAACTGTCAATTATTTTTCTCACCTTCCATCTCTTCATCCAAGATCGCTCTATATGAATATGAATAATATCCTATTCCTCCTTCTACTCAAAGCTCACCAAAAATTTTCCATTGCTTTTTTGAACAACATCTTTGATGGCTTACTCCTTATTTGTTTTTGCTTAGTAAGTGCATTTAGCTACACTATCCTTAATCTCTTCTAGGATGAGGTAAACTGTCTCTGTATAATTATGCCTTCATTGCTCTTTTATTTGGGAGATAGTTAATATGTCATTGATACTATACTAATGATTCAGCAATATAATGTTCTGATGCCTTCCATAGACTTATAATACATAAAAAAACAATATTTGAACCTTGGAGTATTTTTCTTTGCATTTTTACAATCAAAAACTTACACTTGGGGAAGGTACACATGTGTAGCTTCCAAGAATAGGGAGAAAGTATCAACTATCATACAGATAATAATCTAGTACATGATCACATGTGCAAGGAGAGTAAAGAGATCATCCTTCAGCTTTTTATGATTGCACGTAAATTAAGAAAATCCTTAAATTCTAAGAGAGGAGAGCTTGTGATGGAATAACCAAGATTGAGAGCACGGAGACACCTTTTTAACACTTTAGTGTTTCAGATGTCACTGAGAAAAAGAGTTGGTGAACTAATGGCAAACAGGAAGAAAAAATAGAACAAGATGAAAAATGACTACAATTATGTGAAAAAATTGCCAGATAGAGGAAGGCTACTCAATCAAGTGTTGATGTCACAATTTACAAGGGAGTTGAGACAGTGATTTTAATAATTATAGGATAGAGTATTAAGAGTCTGTAAAACCAGTAAGCAAATGAAATCAAACATAACAGGTGGAGTTCACTATGCTTAGGACTGACTCCAACGTCTAAATTCTTTTGCTTTTGTTTTCTTTCTTGATTGCTTCCCTGTTCCCCTTTCATACTAGAGATGGATCCCAAGACATTGTTCATGCATTGGGTTACATTCTAGTTTCCCACCTGGTAATTTTTAACATGTGGTGTTTCATACTGTTATGAAAACTTTATTGCAGGAATGCCTAGTGGTATAGTCAAGCTGTGTGGTTATTACTGCCATTGATGCTTGGAAAAGTATGATTATTATGCTCCTGCATCACTTTCTTCTGATTTTTATTTTCTTTATTATTTTTATGAGTTACCTATTATATGTCAATTGAATGTATATTCAGCCTTAAAAGTTTAGAGTTTTTATACAAATTCAATCAATTCATCATCAGTTACGCGTAAAAATCCAGGAAGATTGCAACATTCGGTCTTGTCTTCTCTGTTTTATTATGCCCAGTGTTTTTGAAAGATCAACTTGTGGTCAGATTGGTTTTAATCACTAAAGAACACATTAAGAAATGCAAAGCTCATTTTAATGATCATATATAGTATTATCTGCCTCTAAGGAGTTGTTAACACTGGGTTATAAAAAGATTGTTTGTAGTGATTGAAGTGTTATAGGAAGATGATGTCTGCTTTGTGAACTAAAGTAGGTAAAAATATTTAATACTCCGTATTGCCTTTTCACACATGCATTAACAAATCAATGTTTATTTGTCCATTTCTTTATGAAACTGCTCACCAATTTATAATAAATGTGAAACTGGAATAGGACAGAATTACCAAAGTTAATAAAATAAATGCATGAAAACCTTTTGATGAATTAGATTCTAAACATTTGTTTTTAGATCAGTCATACTATCATAAAACATTGCCTGTAAAATAAAGAAGTCAAGGTTATTCACAGTTGTACTTGACACTAAGTTCCCAGAGGGTTGACTATGATTTATAAACTGCTAAATTGACTAGTTCATCTGCTTTGATTTATACATAGGCACATTTTAGCAACTAACCTTCACAGTGTAGCCTAGGGTAAACATGACTACAGCCAATAATAAAGATATAGCTATGGGGATATCAATAAAGAAAAGTCTATTTCTTAAGTAGATTTAGCAAGAAACTTCACTGTGTTGCATTTTTGGAAATAATTTTTAAAGGTTGTCTTTAGTTATGCAAGAAAATATTTATTAAATGGGGTTCAATGAAATCAGAAAACCAAAAATAGAGCAGAGTAAGGATAAAAACTGCAGATTAGTGTCAGGGAGAAAGGATTTGAGTCTGTGATTAAATGCAATGTTGAACTTATTTTAAGATTTCTGAGTCTTAGGTTTCTCTACTACAACACAGAACATCAGTATCATTCACACTGATACCTGCTAATATCAAGCAGTATGACTCATAAAATCTTTAGATCATTAGATGTTAATTAATAAACACAAAAGACTTGTAGGGTTGACAATGGAGGTCACTGGTACTATGCTTATCAATTATATGGACCTAAAGTCATTCCCCAGGTCTCTAGCTCTCCTCAAAGGCACTAATATGATGGAAAATAATGGCAATTAAAGAGGAGTAGGAGAAAAAATAAATACAGGATAACAATAACAGGGAGATTCACTTGTCTTCGATTTATTTTGTTGTTATGCACAACATTACTAGTCATAAAATAAGAATTAATCAAATCTAAAATGAAGCAAAATGAATATTATTTCATTTTAAATTAGTGTTTTGTTCAAATCCCCATCTCTCATATTGCAAGCTTACTACAGCATTGTTAATCTTTTCCTAGTACTATTTAAATTTCATTGGCAAAAGAGTGTATCATTCAGCCAGAATAATGAAGTGCAACTTTAAAAAATATTGTTATATGACAGGTTTACCCCCTTTTATCCTGATTATTTAATTTATTAACCCATTTATTCATTCAATAATTATTAGGAGAGACTGAAAACAGTGTGCTTTGCATGCTTAGCAAGTACTCTATCACTGACCTCCATACCTAGCCATTCTTTTTATAAACAAGGTTTCACTAAGTTGCTTAGTCTGAACTTGAACTCACTCTGTAGCCTCTACAGGTATTGAACTTGAGATCCTCCTGCACTAGCCTCCAAAGCAGCTGAGATTACCAGACTCAGTTACCACCATGTCAAACTAATATATGACTGTTACATTTTAAAGCCAAGAACATTTCAATATATTTTTTACTTGATGGCAGTTTTTGGAAATTTTCTGCTTCCTTGAAATAAATACTGTGTACCATAGTGTTTACCATCAGCAAGTGTTTATTGTTGATAAAGACAAATTACAGAAATTGATATCCTTTCAAGGTCATAAAATAACATAAAATTTGTGGTAAAAACTTCTACTCAAAGAATTATGAAAGTACTTTTTTCTAATTTTGAAATGACAGATGGCTATTATGTTTTTTAAAATATTTTATTTATGAGGCCATAAAAGGGCTTTGGATCCTCTAGAACTGGAGATAGGGACAGTCGTTAGCTACCATTTGGGTGCTGGGAACCGAACCCAGATCCTCTGCAAGAGCAGCCAGTGTTCTTAACCACTGAGCCATCTCTCCATTCCTGGAGAGATGAATTTCCTGGACAAGTTTTAATGTTTTTTTTTTCTCCTGAGATTTGTTTTAAAACATATTAAATCTAACTACTTCCTTTTGGGTATTTTTCTGAAAAGCATTTTCTAGAAACACTAATTGAAGGTGACAGTTTTAGTTCACAGAGAATTATTTTGATTCACTGTTTTTGTTTTGGAAGTGTCTGGATAATAAACCATAAGGTCCACTGATTTATTTATATATTTTGTTTATTTATTTACTTATTTATTTATTTGTTTGTTTGCTTGTTTCACTTTTCCAAGTGAACTTTAAAAGAGCATATTGGGCAGGAAATAAAACCTTTATTGCATGTAAAGTATATAACCACTATATAAAAGTGGAAAAAAAATCACATTTACTAAACATAGCTCTAGAAAATGATTTAACTTGTTACTGTTGACTTCATTTTTCCATGAAGGCAGATTTTAAAATATTTTTGCTTGTTCAATTATTAGGGTTGTTTGTAAGATGATAGTGGAGGAGCTGTATTGAGTCTATTGACTGCTTGTCTCCAGAGCAGTAATTGTGTCAAATCTGGAGAGACTATGCCTTTCTGCCCATAATCAAATTGAAAAGTAAAATGATGTTCTCTACCTTGAAGTGATTATCACAAAAAACATTTCAAGAGCTTTTACAAACTGATATTTTGTTAATATATTTTACCATTAACATCTTTGTCCTGTTTTTGTAAATGTATTAGTTTGTTGTCACTGTTTAACAACATTAAATCTCAGTTAGTTATAAATAATCACCAGTATATTTCAAATGTCAGGTTGATCAGGCCATCTTTTCATTTCTTTGACAGGATTACCCTTGTGTTCCTAGGTAGGTGGGAGTGGATTAGATAGCTTTGTGGATTTTAACTGAGCTTTCCTAAATGTGTAACTGGCAACTGGTCTGGAGCAATCTCCTGGGGGCCAACTAGGACAACTTGGCTCTTCTCCATATGGCTCATCCTTCTGTAAAATGACTCAGGTGTGCTTCTGTGGTGAAGGAAAGTTCATAGAGGGGACAACAAAAATGTTCAAGTATTTTGAGACCTGTGTTTGAAAAGGGTGCATTCATCTCTGATGCATTTTATTGGTAAATGCAAGTCAGAAGCTGACATTGATTCAAGAGACAGGAAGCTGGTAAGAGAAAAAAGCAGGGCAGCCATGTCACAAAGGGCATGGATTCACTAAAGGATGAAATACGTGGACCATTTTGCCATTATTCTACTATTTAGAGCAGATGATCCTGGACAACACGGTTCTCTTGCCAATGAATGTTTTCAAAGAATAGCCTGTAAACAATGCCACTATATGAAGCACCATTAATTATGTTTTTGGCTCTAAATATTAATGTAAAAATGACTCTAAATATTAGTGTAAAAATATGACTGAATTTTCTTAAAATTAGGAATCACATTCAAAATTCTGAAGACAGAGGATGTGTGCCTAGTATCCTTTGTGCCACATACCAAATCCTCTGGGATGCAGTCATTCACATCTCTTTAGTTAGCTCATTTTTTCCATCTCTCAACAGACCCTGTGATCTAAATCCTGGCTTATGGTGATTCTTGGATGAGTTCATTAAATGAAATTTGATTCCTAGTATTTGAAATTCTTTCTGCTTGGATTTTCTTTCCCATCCAACATCTACTATTAATTTTTATTCAACCTTGTAAATTCATTTGTGAAATTCATGATTTCTTCTATTCTTTCCAGAAAATATGAAATCACTTTTATTTGTGCCACCACCATATTAATGACACCGGTATCAAAAAGATTATAACACAGTGCTGCACTTATAATTGTTTTAACATACACCTCTTTCCTTGAATTACATGCCAAAGGCTGTGTAAATAATCCTAATGCCTTTTAAACAATCTTCCATCTGCTCATTTTTCCTAGTACATGGGACAATACGAAGCATGTGAATACTATAGATTACATATAGTAACTTAAATACCTCTCTCCTTTGACATATTAGGAAAACAAAGTGTTAAGCAATTTATCCACATTTTCCACACAATTGGAAAAAGCTAAAAGCATAATTTAAATAGAACCTATTTGCTCCAAAAAAATATATTCTTCACGTTGGTGGTATAGTGGTGAGAATAGCTGCCTTCCAAAAAGCATCACATTCTGAACCGCCTACCATTGAGTTATGGTTATTACTGTATTTTTACTATAAAGTATTAGTTAAAAACACACATTAATATGATAAAAATTTTAATATATAAAAACATTGTTAATTGTAATGCAATGTACTTTGTTTCCTTTTGGTAATATTTAATTTAACTTAGATATTTAAAGATGTTATTTTAACAGACATTTAATAATCTACAGCTTTCAATATATTGATAAAATTCAGTGGCATAGAAAGCAAGCTAAGAATTCCACATTCATTCATAACATAAATACATTTTGCAAGGCTAAGCACATCATAGCTAAACAGAAATTTAGAACTATTAAATTATCAGCATATTTCTGAAAATAAGAGCAAATTCTGTAGTGGTAAACTATCTGATCTTTTACAACTCAAAGAAACCAAGGGTACAAGATGGCACAGAGTATCCGCTCATGAAAAAAAAAAAAACACAACAGCAACAACAACAACAAAACCCTTCGGAATCATAGCCTAATAGATTGGACCAGGACTTGTTTTTAAGACCTCTCAAAGTGAGTATTAGACAGTTTTGAGGGGTATAGAGATCACTTGGCATAATTATATCCTAACTTCTATAGCAAAATTGCTGTCCCCGCCACTGCCTAAATTTTCAGAACTCATTTTCTCATTGGTATAATGTGGAAATTGAAAACTTTAATGTTTTCAGACCTAAAATTCAACCCAAGGTATTCATAGTTCTTTCATTTTTAAAAAACTTTTACAAAAACTTTATTGAGAATTTCATACATGTATATAAGGTGTTTTGATCAAATCCATGCCCACTCCCTACCCTCCAACATTCCCCCTTCTGAAGAGGTAACCCTAAAATCTTATAAGGATTAGATCCAAGCTCCCAAATCCTTTTGACATTTTAAATCTTTGAACAGAGTATGCTGCTAACAGGCCCAAGGACATTCTGATTTTTAGCCAAGAAACTGGCTACATTTCTTTGGGATCTTTTTACCCTAAGTGCCTAGCAATGCCTACCTCCTATTCTTATCACACCATCCTCTGAAGGGGTTATCCAAATGCCAATAGGGAATAGGGACGCAGGCTGCTCTGGCTTCTTCCATCCTGAAAAGGGACGCGGGATGAGGCAATTGGAGTACTCCTTCAGTGGGTCTATTTAAAAGACTCCCAAATTGCATAACTCTTGTCTCTAAGGGGAAAAGAAAGTCCTTGAATCATCACTAGGAGATGTGAGGGAGAAGTAAAGGCATGAGTAATTAGCATTACAAGTTCTAGACAGGGAACTAGAAAAAAGTCAGAACAGGGCAATTTTCAAATGTTCATACAGTATTTGTAAATTATTTAACTTCACGTGATAGCTAGGGACTAAAGGGAAAAGAATAAATTAGATTTAGAAACATAACTTTCTTGAAAGAAATTATGAACACACCCAGGTAAGACCTAACACTGACCCTACATGATATAATAACCAAAGAAGCATAGCTTAAAGAAACAGCTGTGAATGGCTAAGCGATCTGGAGATAGAATGCCTAAATTTGGAGCTCTATATAATGCTTATTTGCTATGACATTAGAAAAGTTATTGACATTCTCTGTGCCTTAATTTTGTTGTCTGTACAATAGAGATAAATTCATTTGATTATTGTGAATATTAAAACAATTCAGAAATGTTAGTTACACTGATGTTTACCTAAAAAAAAATATGAGTGAGTTTACAGGAAATTGGTTAACATGAAATAACCAATATTTGACTATATATGACTACAAGATGGAAGATTTCATAGGGTTCAGCTTAATAGAATAGAGATACAGGTTACATAGAAGGATTTCTAGCCTGTGTGACTCTGTGACTCCTGTTCTTTGATTTAGTACTGTCTGTAAGAAGGCTTTCAACATAAGAATGGAAGAGGAGGTTATAAACTGACCAAGGTAGATTTCCTAGTTGGCAGCAGAATGGAGTGATTAGGAAAGTGCTGTATTCTACTACATGTGTTGACCATGCATAATTGTTCTGTAATTTAATTGGGAAAATATATTTGTACTAAATGAATTTTAAATATATTTTTAAGGATTCTTTCAAAGCTCTTGGGGTACAATATCTTCTTTTACTGTGTCAGAACAAGTTTAAATTTTCTTTACCCCTTCTAGATGTTATTTGGATCTAAATGCTGATATGTGGCACTTTTTCATTATGCTTTTTATGCCTCATATATATGTATGAAAATATATTTTTTTATTTTTAAGCATCTGAGCATTATTTATATAATTTTAAAAACCACAATGTCTTTTTGCATAAATCAAACAACTATTGGAATAGATCATAACTTGCATTTCTATAACTAGATGTCCCAAACATAAATCTACCTACCTAATATAATAAAAAATTAAACTTAACTTTAGAATTTTCAGCATATAGGTAATATTTCATGCCACTAGAAGTTAATGGATAAATTCACATATTGTATATTAAAGTTATATCAAGCATTATAAGATAGGAAATTACTAAAGTTACAAATTTTGGGTTCAGAGTACCTGGGGAAAATGAATTAGTATTAACCTAGATAATTCATAGAAGAAAAATCAAAGGCCAGGGTAAACAATTTAGTTTCTTTACAAAGTTTGATAGAGATAAGCCTGATTTGATGACAAACCATGTGGGTTGTGGTTAAGCATTTTTAATTTGAGTTTTATTACTAGCCTTTTATAGATAATTACTTGATTTCCTTTAACTATTGTGTAGTTTCTTTGGAAAGTTCTAATGTGCAATCTGGCTGAGACATTTCATGTTTACTTTATAGTTTAACATACACATTGGGTCTTAGTGATTATATTTTATAAACAGTTACTGCCAAATAACATTTTGAAATTGGAGGTAGTGTGAAAGCATGTTATACAGCTTAGCTCTTGAGTAGTTCTTATCTCCAAGGAATAACTTGGGTTTTTCTTGATTATCTTTGTAACCAGATTTTACTGCTATTTCTGGCACACAGAAATCTCTAAAAGTATTTGACGCTAAGTGATAATGAATACATGCATGTTAATTTTCATCTGCTAAAGCCCAAGAAACATTCCAGTAATTTGACACTCCTGTATAAGAAGAAAAGTTGTCCCACTGATAAATTTGGCTATTTGCAATGACATTACAAGAGACAGAATTAGTAAATGAAACCTGAGGAGGAACATTTGGACTTTCATTTATTTCCTGACATGGATGTTCATGACAATTGGTTGCCATTTGTGAAGTGTTGGAATATCTTTGGTTTATCTACCTGGGCTCAAATGCTGCACTTCTCTGTCCTGAATGACTAGCTTGTCTGTTAACAGCAGGCTCCCTTGCCCTAGGACTTGCAGATGGGCTTGGTTGGTAGAACAAAGCTGTCATGATACTCGATGACCAATTACCAGAGCTCCTGACAAGCATTCTTTTTTACTGTATAAAGACTGGAAATCTCTCTCTCTCTCTCTCTCTCTCTCTCATAAATATACTTCTCTTTTACTAGTTCTAGTTGTTTCATTACAGTGTCTTCATTTTTGTAAACACTCCTCTGTTAAACTCTTCTAAAATTACACAAGTCCTAGAAGGACCTATGTATCTTGAAAACAGAGTTGTACTTTGTATTCCTAGGCAGTGACATTTAGCAGGATGGAGGAAAGAGGGAATGGAATTTGGGTTTATTGAACATTTTCTCAGTCAGGTGTCTTGATGTTCACCTTAAATTTATTAACCCATTCAATCTTTACATTAACACACTGATATTCTTGCCTTCTGTTCTCTGAATCCAAATATCACAAAGAATAATTATAAAAATGTGGGTATTATGATTTAAAATATTGAAATATGTTCATGATACATAAAATATATGAAGCATTTTACAAGAAAAGTGTATTCTACTTAAATTCTTCACAGAGTCTTCATGATGTGGGTAATAATGCACATCCTCTTTATGAAGATGGAATAATTGAGGTACTGAGGAGATAGGTAACTTGCCTACAATTTAATAAGTAGAATGTAGAGAAATATGGATTTCACTGTCATTCAGTATATAGAGCAAACATTGTTATTCACAGATTACAATTCCTTATATTTTGTAAAACTTATTTCAACAGTGTGACCATTTATTTTCTTTCTAAATTCTCTCTGCATAAGCCTTACATCTTTCAGTCATATGATTCTGAAATTTAAATACTAAGCAAGTTATATTTTCCCATATTGAGAGATTTATTAAGCATTACTAATATATGTTGCTAAAAATCAGTACAGTGGTCATTCTTGAGGATGTTGGTCTTCAGCAGATGGTGAGAGGTAGCTACCAGGTTGCAAATCATGTACTGTTTATAATTCTAGTTATTGCATAAAGATTTATTGAGCTATCCAACTTAAACTATTGGTACTTTGTTGTATGCATGTTATGCTGCAATAAAACTCTTCTACATAAAATACTTTTTATTTTTACTTAAGCAAACAATTGTCGGTGAAAGCTGCCTATTTAAGGTGCAGTGAGGCAGCATTATTTTGTCATGCACAGTTCACCAGTGCTGTAGCCTTGCAGGATATTTTAAATTCCTCACTTTTGCATTCCTTTTTGGTGTTTCTAGTATCTAGAGATTTGTAATCACTGAGACGTCTCTTAACTTTCTGAGCAACAGATATAGCCATGGCTTGACCTTTCTGTAACCAGAAGGTCACGCTAAATTATCCCTGTGCTCTTTACCTCCTACTGGAACATTGTATTGATCCTTCTGTATTTTTGGCTTAAAAGACTAACACAACTCTGAAGCATCAGAAGCCATTTAAACAGCTTCACAAATGTACTTCTGATCTTTTGGCAGTTTTTTTTTTTTAATTTTGATTTTTTTTACCATTTTGTGTATGCCACCTACTAATCTTTCACAATGTTATCGGTGGTTCTGTATTTCCTAATTTCACTCTGACAATGCAGAATGATTATTCTCTTATGATTGTTGCATCTTTTTTTTTTTTTTAGTTCGCAAGGAAGAAGTCATTATAACTAAATGCGTGATTCTGCTAAGTAATATTAAAAGTTCAGAAGTTCATTCAATAAAGAAGTCATTAGTCATGAAAGGAACTGAAGACAGGGAGCAAAGGGGTCATATAGCACAAAAAGGATATAATGCTTTGTTTTACAAAATCATTTTCATGCATTTGAAAAAAAGTCATTAAAATGGAATTTTAGGGAAAATGTAATGGTTTCATGACCCAGAAAAATGCCACCTGCGAAAAGAGACATGGTAGATATCAAATGTGAAAAAAGAGGAACAAAAAAACAGGATTTAATTTAAAATAGCCAAAGAGCAACAGACAAGGAACATGAATCTTTTAAGTGCTTCCCCTCCTCAGTCTACATTTATCAATCGCTGTAATTGTGTATGGACAATGACAGTTTCCTTTTCTTCTACTCTTACAGAGGACACAGAAAAGTACATTGCAGATAGGCTCGGCACTGTTCACTACATTCAGTAGCATGCTAAACTTTTAAAAATATTTTATTTATTTATGTTTTTATTTTATGTATATGAGTGCATTGCCTGCATGTATATAAATGCAATGACCCCAAGAGATTAGAAGAGTGCCTTGGATTCTCGGGAACTGTAGTTATTGATGGTTATCAGCTGCTTTGTGAGTAGCTGGGAATCAAACCAGGGTCCTCTGCAAGAGCAGCCAGTGCGCTTAACTGCTAAACCATTTCTCCAGTCTAGCATGTTAAACTTTTATATGTACCTAGAATTTGGCACAAAATATACAAAGAAGGACTAATACAAGAATGAAGCATTAAAATAACGGTATATTCATTAAGGACATTAAAATGTTTGGTCTATACGAGATATCTATTTTCTTTCACTTAATCCCCACAAGTGTGACCTGTGTTGTTCCTCTATTAGTTCCCAATTTACTAAACAGCAAAAAGGTTTACTCATTGGTATCAGGATAGCACAGCTAATGAACAGGGAATATGTGCTTAAAAGTTAGATTTACTGCATCTGAAACTTGTGTTTGGTTTGCAATGTCATATCTATAATTCTTTCCGATGAGTAGTGACTAGCTAAAACCAAGAATGGGATCTGCCAATAATGAGATGCCTTCTTCTCTGGCGTGGTCATATTGCATATGAACTACACATCTGAGCAACTCTTACATTGCAAACTAAATACTGAACTTTTAATTGGGAATCGGTTTTGGAGGAGGGAATTTTACTCAAAAGTGCTTCTGAATTTTTATAATAAAGCATAGTTCTCATATTTTGATGCTATATGATCCTTATGTTCATTACCCTAAGATGTACTTCATATTTACCGTTTTATATTCTTCTTTTTCAAATGAACAGAATTTGAACATCCATGCCTATCTTGGTTTGCCGATTTTATCCAACAATCAATACAGATATAGAACATGTTTTGAGAACAAGTATCTCTATCAGAAAAAAATACACATGCCTTCCTTCAAAGATTGGCACATTGTTACATGCAAGATTCATTTTTTTTTTAATTTTAGAAACCACTCTTTTCTCAATCATATCTGTGAAACTTGTTCACAGAATAACAGCATTTCAGGTTACATTTTCATTCAACTGGAAAATGAAACTTTAGTATTACTCTCAAAATGCTGTTTTCCATATTAGTTATGAAGTTCCTGATAACATTATCACAGAATTTGTATTCATCTTTTCTACTTAAAGTTTTATAAAACTGTCACTGTTGTTTAAAGATTTGCTGGGATACTGTGTCATAAAACTGCTTTATAAACTTCCAACATGTTAATGTTTTATATTATTTTCATTTTTTCCTTGGAAGTTTATAAAGAACTATTTGAGTAGAATTTCCAAAACAATAATTTGTTGCAAAAATTCAATAAAAATGGGAAAAAATTATATTAGATCGCAAAAAACAGAATATACAAAGATTGGTGAACAGCCTGCAGGAGCCGGGGTTTTTCTTCATGAAACACACCCTGGCATTCACAGCTCTCATCATTGACATAGCTTCCTGGTTATAGGAAGGTTCCAATTAGTATGAATTTAATCTTCAAAATATCAAGGGTTTTTTTCCCTGCTATTGAGGACTATTTTGATTTTCATGGCAAGTGCGTTTCAAGGTTTGGGTGTGAACCGCGTAGAGTCGAATCACTTAAAAGCTCATGTTTGACCCACGACTTGACACTTGGAGAAAGCAATTCTGATCTTACAGACACTGGGATTCTCTACTCTGTTCTCCTGGGCCCACTTACTGTTTCTGTGTGGTATTATCTTTCACAAATATTTGCTTACCCTACTGGTTAAGAATTCCTGTAGGAACTGGGCAGAGTGTGTCTGATTTACTAGTGTGTGCTGCAGTATCTTGCTCAGGATTATTGGTGCTCAATTTACTTCAGGTGTGATCAGAGCTAAGAATAGTCTCATATTAAATAATTGTAGGTTTTTCACTAGAAATGCAAATGATTTGAGAGCATTTGACATAAAGAAAACATTTAAAAGATACTTAAATTCAAAGATAAGAAGAGGAATGAAAGTATCATGGTAAAATAAAAGGAACAAAGGCTCTAGGAGTTGTCTAGAACTGAGCCAAAAAATTGGATTTATCCCCTTCTAGCTTTTAAACAAAGGGTTCCAAAGCTAAATATTCTTTGTCTCATCTGCACCCCACATCACAGAAATGATGCAAAGATTAAAAGTTTCACTTATTTAGTACAATGTCTTCTCTCTTTAGTTACTACAAAATCATTAGGCTTCATAAGTAATGATTGTACTTCCTAGTTCCTTAATAAAACTTCTGAACAGAGACCTGAAAAAAAAAAAAAACAGATGAAAAGTCTTCACAAACTCATTTTAATTCTGTTTTAATCAGATCTTCCAAAAACTGGGATTATCCAAAATGAAAACAGGACATTCTGAATTATTGTGCATGATGTGAGACTAATGATATTGAACAAGGTTATAGGTTAAATTAGATAAATTAGTCTATAAATTTCCAAATCATCTCCATAAACAGCTCAAATACATTTGACCTAATTACATATTTTCTTTTTTCCTGTTTGTTAACATGAGCTTTTTTTTTTATTCATTCCTGGTCAATTATTAAGTACGTACATTAATCATCCTTAAATATAGCTTTATATTTCTAAAGGCTTAATCATGAAAATGGATAATTGGAAGTGGACTTTGTACAAGTGGATTTTTTTTTTATTTCAGTTTGGTAAGCAGCACATAGAGAACCTCTTCAGTGACCTGCAGGATGGGAGATGCCTCCTAGACCTCCTCGAAGGCCTAACAGGGCAAAAACTGGTAGGAAAACTATTTTTACATGTATGTGTGTGTGTGATGCGTGGACATGTGTACATGTGTGTTCACGAGTGTGCGTGGGTGGATGTGTGTGTGTATGCAAGTACACTTATGTGCATGTGTCCACACCAGAGAGTCATGACAGGAATCTTCCTTGATCACTCTCCATCTTGTATATTGAGGCAGGGTATCTCTCTTGAACCCAGACCTCATCAATTCAGCTAAATCATCGAGCCTGTTTGCTGCAGGGATCCCTGGTCTCTTCTTCCAGAGCCCTGGGATAACAGGCACGGCATCATGCGTACTAGTCTTTAGGAAGGTACTAAGAACAAAAACTCTCATCCTGACACTTACAGGGCAAGGGTTTTGGACAGTGAGACATCTCCTCAACCCAGGAAATTTACTTCAAACTTTATAGTAACCTCAGTATAATTTCTGGCCCCAAATCAGCAGTATAAATTTATGTGTGTGTTCTAATAAAACTCATCAATATATTGATGAAACAAGCGATAAAGTATATATTCCTGAATAAAATAATTCTTATTGTATTGTCCATTTTAGCATTGTATATTTTATGCAGAATAACAAAGTGACAGATTTCACTAATATAATGTTAATTAGGAGACATTATATGTATTTATTTATGTGGTATCTTTCTTAATGAAGACCTCTACAAAGACCTGTATGCAGAATAATATTACACTTTTTTCAATTACTTTAAGTGTGCTTGTATTAGTTTATAAATAACAAAATTCATTTTGAAATAGTATACTAAAATTTTTAGTCTGATACCCAGTAACATATGTGATTAGAATGTAATTTCCCTTTCAAAAACACTTAACTTGTATAACTTTAGAACATTCCTGTAAAGGAGAGAAAATTGTTGCACACTGTTATAGGTCAATAAAGTCATGGATGAGTCTGAATTCAGTTGATCAAGGTCTCATAATGGAAAAAAAAATAAAACTCTTAAATCCTAATATCCTGACTTTAAAAAATCTTATTTTTAGATTTCTATTATTCTTACAAGTAGAATTTAAGACTCCAGTATTCAGTTATCCATTCAGCATATCTAATGAATCCTGTTCAATTGGCTATCTTTGTTTGGGACTGTGACTCTAGTCTAGTCATATTTTCCAGGACAGGGGCTGTATTTCCATCACCAAAGCAACTTTTTCA
Organism: Nannospalax galili; assembly: GCF_000622305.1. NCBI lineage: Eukaryota > Metazoa > Chordata > Mammalia > Rodentia > Spalacidae > Nannospalax > Nannospalax galili. The sequence goes on along the minus strand of NW_008359081.1, from coordinate 11,077,844 downwards.
GGGCTAATGAATTTTACATATATATATTGTTTGAAGTAATCAATTTCAGCAAAAGAAAAAAATAATAATTTCAAAAGTACTTGAAATATTTGTTGAAATAAGCCAATACAACAAATATACATAGATACAGATATGTGAAGATGAAAATGAACCATATGAATAAGAGGCACTGAAGAAAAATTGGCTACAAAATATTTACAAGTGGTCATTAATAAGTAAGTTGACCATGAAAATCACCAAGCATTCACACTGTATCATTTCAGTTATTACTGTTAACTGAATCTGATTCATCCTACCCTATTGGCACAGATCTTGTAACCCTTGTCTATACATGTCACCTTCTCCACAAAAGAGAATCACTGGTCTCATGAATACTCTCCCAATTTCAATACTTCAAATTCCTGCGGTTGGTCTTCAATCCTAATATTTACTGCAATTATATGTGTTTTACGCCTAATGAGAGCCTTATCTAGTATAAAATAAAAATCTTAGCATCATGTTTGGAGGCATGTTTATTTGTGTTATTGTCTTGGGGCATTTTCCTGATTAAGAGGAAAGTGTTTGCCTTCCAAAAAGAAGTGAAATTTGCTTCCTTAGAGATTCAAATGGGGAAAAAAATCAGCCTTAACTTCAGGATTAGAGGCTGAAAAAATTTTAAATGGTATAATTACTTTGGTCCAGATAAATGTGCATACATGCATTGATATGTACATTTAAATAAGTGAAAAATGTTATGTTTTAACACAATTCTTATTAAAGGGGATTTTCTTTGAAACCTTATCTTTCCATGGCCTTATTTTCTTCCTCTTTGTGGTGAAAGGTAGGAAAATACCAAAAAGTAGGCTTTCTCACTTTGCCATTCCTGAAGTAAAATGTTCTAAGAGGGTGAAAAATGGAGAATTCTGTTTAGAAATCAATCCTTCTAGATGGAGGAGACTGAAGGAATTCCCAATCATAATAATGGGTGTGCATCAAGCCATTTTAGAGAATAGAAGGCTTAAGATGAATATCATAAGCTCCATAGCCAATTCAAAGAATAAGGTGCTCTAGAGTAGGGAACTCCTTGAAAAGGATGGAAATTCTACTGGAAAATATAGCATAAAGCAGAAGTAGAGAAATACATTGTTTATTCTACAGATATAGAAGGTAGAGAAAGGAGAATAGAAGAAAGGTTTTGGAAAATATGACTCTAAAGGCACAGACCAAAGGTTGTAACCTTGCTCCACTGATTATTATTTCTGTGACTACATATTGTTTTAAAGATAATTCTTTACATAATAAGCATGATATCATTGGCATTGCAAGTCAAATTAGTGATAATATAAAGTACTACATACTGCAAACTCCATAACAACAAACCTGTATATTTATTAAATGACAATCTTCAGTCTGCTTTTTTTTTTTTTTTTTTTTTTTTGGTCTTTTTGAGACAGGAACTCCCAGTAGCCCCAGCTGACCCTGAACTCACTATGTAGAGCAGGCCGGCCTTGAACTCACCGAGATCCTCCTACCCCTGCCTCCCAAGTGCTGGGACTAAAGGCATGTACGACTATGTCCGGCCAGTCTAAGCATTTTAAACAAACTGAATTTCTCCATAATGTTACAGAACAGTCTTTTTTTGTTGTTGTTTTAAGCTCTGTTTTAGAAGAAACTACTGTATAGCAAGATTGAAGCATTTGACCAAGGACACATAGTCCCAAGGTAGCGGAGCAGAAAGTTGAACTGAAGAAAACCAGCATTGTAGTTCATGCCTTTAAACTACAGCTACCCTAAGGTTGAAAGGAGAATGATATAAATTGTTTATGCAGTTGGCTTGGCCCAATAATCCCATTGTTGAAGATATCAAGGAGAAATAGGGAGTGAGCAGGAAAGGACGTTCTCATAGATTCTGGACAATGGCTACAAGAGCATGCATTAGCATAAACAAAAAAAGAAAGGAACCAGGTGGGTTGTCGAACACCTGTAATCTCAGCACATAAAAGGCAAAGGCAGGAGGATACTGAGTTTTAGGACAGATTTAGTGATAATGTTAAAGTCTGTCTCCAAAACTAACAATAATGATAAATGAACTTTTAAAAAGAGGGAATACATACAAGTTTCAAAACAACAGAATTTCTAAGACACCACAATTGGGGGAATGTATACTTTAATGAATTATCCAGATGTTTAAATTGAAGGATGCAATATAACTTTTGGCACTAAAAGCATAAGTTAAAAACCTGGCATTGGGATTTTGAGCTTCACTGACCGGGACAATAGTCAAAGAAAGGCTTTCCTTCAGTCTTATTGGTCATATAATTTTAAATTATATTAATTTATTTTTGACTATTCTACGCATGTACATAATACTTTTTAAAATCAGACTCACCTCCCCCCATCTCCATGCTTTCTTGTCTCCTTTTCTTTCTGGTTGAATTCCTTCTTCTTTTCAACTAGTCCCCTTCTACTTTCTTGTCATTTGATGACCCCGCTGAGTTTAATTAGCATTGCTTGTATTAGCATGAATGGGCAGGAGCTATGTACTAGAGTTTGGGCAACTGAAAAGACTCATGTCTTCTTTTAACTTTCTTTAAAAGTATTGAAATAAACTTGCTTATCTGTCTTACAGGTTACTGCCGTTGTGTGTTTTGCTAATGTTTTCTGTCATTGTTGGTTTTGTAATAATATACATTGGGCTAAAGAATGAAGCGTCAATCATCCCAAATAGGACTATGAAAGACAAAAATGTACTTTGCTTCCCAGGGGGTGACTGTTTCAGGCTAAAAACCCACTATGCCAAAGACAATTAACCCAAAGTCTGAAGATTCTTTACATAAATGCCTCACAGCCTGTGTTCACTTAAATGTAAAACACTCAAATGTAAAATTTATACATCTTTGATATTCAGCTAGATTTTTTTTGTCTCTCTGTGCTCCCTAGTAAACATTGTTTCTTTCCATTTTAGCCAAAAGAAAAAGGATCTACAAGAGTTCATGCCCTGAACAATGTCAACAAGGCACTGCGGGTCTTACAGAAAAATAATGTAAGTGGTGACCTGAACAGGGTCGACACACCATGAGACAGCATGTTTAATGTTTGAGTAAGGGCTTCAGCCCCAATGCAGAGAGGCTCATTAAACTCTCTTGTATAGCACAGATTTTATTCAGACTTGCTCCTTTGTGTGTGCTTTCTGCTACTAGAATTCCACAAGCAAATGTGTGCAATCATAGAGGGCAGAGAAAGGTGTGATCCATACCTGATGAGCTTTTCAGTGTTGTTTCTTGATTTTACTTGATATGGCTATATTTAGTAAAGTGAGTACATGTAGCATGTTTTATAGGGCAAAGAGAGTTTACTTACTGAATATTGTTTGTATGAATTCTATGCATTAAACCCTAATGATCATGAACTTCATTGGAATCAAGATAATGGCCACCAAGCCCATATCAAACTTGAAAATTAAGCAGAAACAATCAACATTTTATCTAAAGAAAAGAAAAATGCAGGTTCTTTATCCCTTTATTTAATTTATTTTATTGTATTAAAATATCTGTTGTGTTAGAAAAAATGAACCATCATAGCTAAACAAGTGGACAGGTTAGGGGAGGTCTAGTCTGCTTTGAGGAAATCAGTTATTATCCTTTCCATCATATCCTTGGAGGCAGACAATCCTCCTTTCACATTAACTTCCTACAGCCTTTCTCACTACCCATACACTTACGAGGCACTTTTAGTGGCTTCCAAATTACAACTCTTGTAAAAGGATAAATCCAAATACATTGATCACATATTTTTAAAATAGCCATAATATGCTACAGATGAGTAATAATATACAGTCCTGTAAATGTCTCTCAGCTCATCTGGTACTAAGAGGACAGGATAAGAATATGCAAACAGTAAATGTAATTTTTTGAATTTCTGAATGTAGGGTCATTGTCACATTTAACAAGAGAAAGTTATTTTATAGAAACATTGAAAGTTTGTTTTCAAAAAGATTAGCTGTAGATTTTCAGTTTTTTGAAGTCAGAATAAAATGGACTGATGCAAAATTTAAAGACCATGATCATCTAACCAATGATAAATATAAGATATTGATAACTTGTACCCAAAAAATATTTTAAATAGTAAAATGCCATTTCCCATTTCAAAACATAAAAGCAAAGCAAAGAACACAACATTTAGGGAGTTATTAAATTTACCTTATTAGATATAGTTGGATTCTTTCTAATTTCCAGTTTTAATTGAGGCCAGATAATGCACTGGCAATACAACAGACAAATTATAGTAGAAAATCTTTATAAAATGGGCTATCCAGGTATTTATTACATATGAAAGCAAAAGCATAATTTCAGAAGACGAAACATTAACTTGAATTCCATGAAAGTTATAAGTTGTTCCTATCTTTCATAAGCATTTACTTTATGAATTGCAATTACTTTTGCTTGGTATTTATTTGTGTGTGTGTGTGTGTGTGTGTGTGTGTGTGTGTGTGCATGTGGACTTTCTACATTGTGTGTGCGTAGACTAGAGGAAAACTTGCTGGCATTGTGTCTCTCCTTCTACCATGTGGTTTCTGGGGAGTGAAGCAGATCATGAGGTTTGGTGGCAAGCACCATTACACGCTGAGCCATCTTGCTGGCCCTGCTTTTCTTCCTTATGTGGTAACTTTATTTCTTAGTGAGTTTTGATAAAGAGAAGTTCTTAGTCATAACATAATTTTGAAAAATATTTGCTTTGTGCTTTGTATCCTGTTCAAAGAATATTTACCAACCAATTCATTACTATTATCTCAGTATACTTTATTGGTTAACAAATATACATATATATGTGAGAATATCCATACCACTCATATATGTAATATTTCAAATTACTAATAATTATCATATACTAACACTATGGTATATTATGAGTCAATAAAAATGAACAGATGATATCTATAGAGAACGCACAGGATTATTAAGTCTTCTGAAAGAGATGTGAGCAAAAGAAAAAGCACACGAATTTATATCTACCCTAATATCTTTAATTAAATTTCAAACACTAACCATACTTCTATGGGTTTAAGACTGAGTTCATAAACATTCAGTCAAAAGTGAGGAAGAGGGTCATGGGACAAGCCCCACACAAAGGAGCTATTGTTCATCTAGGACTTCTGGAACAGAGGAAAGGCTTCATCTTCAGTAAAGTAGCCATTGGTTAGTTATTTATTCTCCAGTGATAGGGCCACACCCATGCGCACAGTGGGAACCCTCACTAAGCTTTAGTGGGACACAATGTAACACAAATACAAAGACAAAAGACATGAAAGTGGGGTGTGGACTTGGCAGGAGGATTGTGAGTTGGTGAAGGCACAAAGGGTTTAAAAGAGGGTGTAGACAGGCGAGTATGACTGAAATGAATTACTTAAATGTATTAAATGGTCAAAAATGTCCTTATACCAAAGTATAGTTTTTAATTAAATTTTGTATAGCCAGGTTATTTAAAAAAAATCAGGAGTGTGGCTACATTTTAGAACACATGAGGAAGAAGGTACATAGGGAAACTGCTGAGGTGCTTAAAATGTTCTATGGTTTTACCTCATGATTACGATCCACTGAGAACAGCTGAGCAGATTTGACACCTACTAAATTAAGACTTGAAAACAGTTAATCAAGCTATGTATTTAATATGTGTTTATTTTTCTGTGCATAATACTTAAAACTTTAAAAAGCTGCAAGAAAGCTGGGAAAATGACTCAGTCGCAAACTGCTTCCTATGCAAGAATCGGGACCTGATATTGGTTAGCACCCGTGTAAAAAGCCAACGGGGGAAGTACCAGAATCCCAATGCTGAGGAAACAGAGATAGGTGAATCCCTAGGGTTTGCCCGCCAGTTAGTCTAACAGGACCTCTGACATCCAGGTCAGTGAAAGGCCCTGTTTCAAAAAAAAAAAAAAAAGTGGAGCGTGTTAGAAGAAGATAAGGGACAACAATATCTAATCTCCACTCACATTCACTGTATTTGCATGTACAAACACATGAATATGTACACAAACACAAATAAAATGTTAAAAGCTTGAAAGGAGATACCTATGAAGATAAATATGGCTTCATTACCTCCCAAATTCCAGATGATAGCTATATTAATCAATCTATTGGCACATTTTCTAATGAAAATTTGAATTATTGTAAGTCCAGATAACAGTTTAGAATGTGGCTAATGCAATATATGAATCTTTCCTTAGTTGGCTACATGTCATACAGAAAGGGAAGAACCTCGTAATGTTTAACAGAGGAACAGTCCAAGTTGAATTTGAGGAGTCCTTTAAAGGCAGATTTCCACAATATTTTAACTAATTAACTTGAGGTAGAGCCTTGATGAACAATTATGTCAAACTGGAGTCTTTGTGCTAAGAAACAAAATTTCTAGTAAAATATTTTTTAATAGAAACTGAAGCCCAGATGAAAGTGAACATTACCTAAGTTAACCTCAGTTTGAAAGACACAGGAAATGAATGTTCTTTTCTATTTCATTATTATTTTGTAATCCAAGGATGTAAGAAAAATAATGGAAAATATTCCAAAGTACATATTTTTGAATCTCTGATTAATACCGTGAGGAATAATTGAACGAATATAACTGAATGTTCAAGAGCAGATTTTTCTTAAAGATGTATTTGAGCATTCCATATCAGAGGAATGAATGTATTTGGAACATATTAAAGCAAATCAATGCATTAAAAAAAATAGGTAGGACCAGTTGATATTTCCTTTTTAAAATTTTAATTTCTCAATTGAGGATAAGCTACAGAAAAACTACAGAAAGTATTGATTGCCTTGTTTTTGAGGCAGGGACTTCCTGTGGTCTTCTGCCTTGGAACTTGCTGTGTAGACCAGGCTGGCCTTGATTATAGCGATCAACCTGCTTCTGCTTCTCCAGCGCTGGAAGTAAAGGCATGTACCACCACACCCAACTTTGATTGCCAATTTTAAATAGCCATAGCTTTCACAGAAATGTGTTACTGTGGTTATATGTAAAGCTTTATTTATTTATTTATTTATTTATTTATTTATTTGTTTATTTATTCATTCATTCATTTGTTTATTATGTATTTATTTTCTTGTATGCGTTATGCTATATCTAGTTGAATAAAGAATCAACACAATTCTTTCTATCATGGATTTTCCAGGAACATGGTAAAGGCTACCATATATACATACAGATATATACATATATACAGATATATACATACAGATACATACACATATGACACAATGCATGAAATCCCATGGGGTGGGCTATGGGGTGTGGGTGGGGGAGGGATTCTAAAGATGATTAAGATGTTTTCTATGAAGTGCACAAAAATTCAATAAAAATATACATTGAAACAAAAACAAAAACAAATATCTAGTGATGACTACAACAGACTGGAAAGTCTTCCTTGTTCTTATATGAGGTGAGAACTAAAGGGAGTGAGGCACTGGAATAACTGCAAGAAAATGGTCCAGGTGAAATAAAGTGCAAAAGCATTTGTCACAAGGACTCAGTAGTTGCAGAGAACAGAGGGTAAAATATCAAATATAGACAAGGGGATCAAAGAGTTCATAAGATAGAGGTATGAGGGGGGAGACATAGCAAAGTATGGCTAAGGTTTGGAATCTGAAAAATGACAACTACTTAAAATTCTATGATCATTAGATAAATTAAATGAATTTTTCAAATAAATAATATAAAGAAAATAGTTGGGGATCTGGAGAGTTGGCTCAGTGTTTAAAAGCACTGGATGGTCTTGCAGAGGACCCGGGTTCAATTCCCAGCACCCACATGGTGGCTAATAATCGTCCGTAACTCCAGTCCCAGGGGATTTGATGCCTTGTTCTGATCTCCTTGGACATTTCATGGCACAGGTACATTTACACACATGCAGGCAGTACACTTATGCACATAAAATAAAAATAATAAATAAAATATTATAAAAAGAAAATATTTTTGAAATGTATTGAAGACACTCATTTTATACTGAAGAAAGTTATACTCAATAATTAAGTCATAAACATTATAGAAATACTGCTAAATCTGTAAAAAAACTTAATTGTAATATATATATAGTTTATTTTACTTAAGGTATTGAATTAATCAGTTACATTACTGCATCTTTAGTAGCAAAAAGTATATGAATAATATTAATACAGTGGAGTTTTCATATCTAGTTTCTATTTCTCGATGCTTCAAAGCATAGTAGTTATATAAAACATGTAAATTTTGTATAGATTCTCCCTATAAAACTCTCACCAGAGGTTTCCTTATACAGCAGATGATGATTAATATATAAACCAATAACTGGTCAATGTGCAAATAATATAAGCCTGCAGAGTGCTCATTCCTGAATAGGACACCTAGGTCAAACTTCTGCCTCCCCAGGCTCAGGGATCGTTGCATAATGGGGGCAGGAGATTGGAAGACCCAGAGGTGGCTGATGACCAAATGGAAACAGATTTTTAGACAGTGGTCAGTTACTAATATGAACTCACAGCAATGGTGACAGCATGCACAAGTCCTATGCAAGCTCAAACCAGAAAAAATCTCAGTAGAGACATGGGGGAGTGGGTAAGAAATGCCAAAACCACCTAAGAAAAATTTGAAAACTGATGGAAGCTGGGAGGGAGAGAGAGACTCTCTTTTAAGGATGAGACCCTTTGTAGATTAGTCAGGCCCCAGTGGATGAACCCATACTGAAAAACATTTGGAGACACAAATTAGACTCTGTATGGGACAATAAGGGGAGGTAATCTGAAGACCATCAAGTCATATTGTACAAAAATCACAAAAAATCAATTTTAAAATTATGCAAAAAATTGGGCTTGAAAGATGAGCAATAGTTAGTTGAATAATTTCATTTAATTAATCAAAGCTCAAATCTATGCCCTCATAAAGCCATTCAGAAAATTCCAGCTCTGTCATTATCAATAATCCTATAGAAAGGCCAGAGAGTATAAGGAGGGAATAATTTCTATAAATGTGGGCATCATTAAAGTACGTATCCAGTGACAATGAGACATTGAAGTGTTTACTTGAGTTAATAACCATTACTACCTCTAAACCAAAAGAGGAATTTTTCCCTTGATAATGAGAATTCTAGCTTTGGAAGAGCAACACTAAGTACAATTTTTAAAGGTGTTATATTATTATTATTATTATTAATTGTTATTGATTTTTTTCTGCATTTCATACAGAAAACCATCTTTATACTCCCTTACCCTTTGCCACATTCCCATATCCCCCCCCGACACACACACTGGCGTACATACCTTCTTCATTTGTGTTAAGGTCTATCATGTAAAGTTAGTGTCCCCAGATGTTCCTCAGTGCAAGTTTATCCATTAGGATCTAGTCAGTCTATCTAGAATCCCTCTCTTTAAGAAGATCAGCTCTTCTTCACCCAGCAGTAATCAGCTGCCAATAATTCTTTGACTAAGATTGGGGCCTGTTGTTCATTTCCAAAGTTATGTGCTAGGTTTTTGCTTGCTTAAATTTCCATGTGTCTTGTGTATGCTGACAGCATTGTTATAGGTTCATTTGAGTCCCATAAGAGCCCAGGGTATGTAAGAGATCACAAGTGATGGGATCACCTCAAAAAATGAAAAGGTAAAAAAGCTAGTTGGGTGTTCATGGATGTAAAGCGGCAAATGGTATATTCATCTTTCTAGATGCTTCTTTGTGTTGTTTTTTTTTTTTTCTGAGTTAGGTGGGTCTTCAGCATCTGCCTACTGAAAATCCTACCTTTTTCCATTGTCCCATGTTGCTAGGAAACAAGGACATCATTCATCTTTGAGGTCACGTTGCTTCCTCTATTGTCAAAAGGGAGCATGCGGTATCTGGTTACTTTCGGGTTACATAGATAGGATGAATTTTGAAACTAGAGTGGTATGCTTTAGGTGACTCTGGAATTCATGACATGTAAACACGGAACTCTTGGGGTGGGATTAAAGAAGCTTCTTTATAAAAGAACATTTTTGGGAAGCTTGAAGACCTTTGAAGGACAAGTTTTTTGTTTGTTATTTATTTTGTCTTACCTTACTTCTTATGATCTCAAAGTCAATTTCCTTTATCTCCCTGAAAATTTCATGATTTCATGTTTCTTTACATCCTAACTCTCTGTAGTGAATCACGAAGTCTCCAAGTTTCCCTAGATTTATACTACTCATTTTCTCTCTCTGCATATCTGTTTTTATCTCCACTTGAATTCTACTCACACCTTAGATTTGTAGAATTCACACACCTTATTTATGCTATGATTTTTATTCTCTGTGGAAGTGGTTTTAGCATGAAGTTATCCCTGCTATCAAAAATTTAATTTAGAAAACCTTTTATTGAGAAGAAATTCCTTCTAAGTACAGTGATATTTTCATGCAATATTTGCAGAGAGCCAAGCTAATTTGTAATAAAGTTTGCTGTGGAACTGAGAAGCAAGCAAAAGAAAGCACAACTCCTATATGAAACAGGGTGACACTACCAATTGATTGTGCTTATTTTAACACCTGCTCGAGATTAAAAACACGTGTCTAGACCTTCTATTTGTTTCTGAGTGTGTCTAAAATGAGATGGAAAGGTCTCCCTTATACTAATTCTCTCACTTCTTTTTTTTTTTAAATTATTGAATTTTTCTCTATTTCATGCAGAACATATCAATCTTAATCATAATTTTACACCCTTCCCCACTGGCACCCTCCCATAGCTCACCTACTGGAATTCATACATCTTCCTAAAGCGAGGAACTCCAGACAGGCTGACTAGACCTCAGTAGGTGAATTTGCACTGAGGAACATCTGGGAACACTAACTTGACACAATGGCCTTAGCATTTCTTCATCCTATTATTTGTACACAGTTGCTGTTAAGAGGCACTTAGAATTCAATTCTACAGTTCTTTCTGCTTCTCCTATCAAATGAAAAGAGATATTCATTGGGAAGTTTAACTTTGTTTTTTAATACATTTCTGGGGCTGGGTGGTGACTCAGTGAGTAAAGTACTTGCTCTACAAGCAAGGGGATCCAAGTTTGGATCCCCAGTGCCTACATAACTGCTAGCCATGGAGGCTTGGGTAAGTAACTCTAGTGTTGTGCAGACAACCACAGCCATTCTGAGTTCATGAATGTTGCAACAGAAGACAGCATTTCACAGTGCTCCTTCCAATCATCCATCTCTTACATTCTTGTGACATCCTTTTTCAGCCATGTTTTCTGAACAATGCAGGGAGTGATATGGATGTCCCATTTAGGGCTAAAAACTCAATAGTCAATTATTATTAGCACTTTGATCTGAGTCTGCATTAACTACCTACCAGCCACTGGAAAAAAAAAAAAAAAGAAGTTTCTGTGATCAGTGCTGAGGTGAGCACCAGTCTATGGGTTTAGATATAAATATTTAGAAGGCTGCTTGACACCATGAGCATTTAAAGAAATAAAAGTAGTTTTTCAGCTTGGGGCTATCATCTCCACAGCCATGCAAACCCGCCCCCCCCATCTCATCTTCCTTTCCCTAACCCCATTGAAATCATGTTATTTCCAGAATTCTTCCTTTTACTTTGCATATCACATGTGTTCTATCCACTTCTCTTTTAAGGCTTCAGCCTCACACATGGCCCCTTCTTATGTTCTAGTTCTCTACAGACATTCCAAGTGTGATGTACTATTAGCCAAGACAATTGTAGTTATCATATCTGTGTCACATCTATTCTTTTCATCAATTGGCTATCACAAACTAGCAAATACTTTATCAAGCAATTTTAGACTTACAATAGCATAAAAATTAGTTCAGTGCTATGCATTATTAAATCACAAATCCAAACTACATATTTTAGAAAATTCGAGTGTGAAAATTCAGTTCCCAGTTATATCCACGTCTTCAGCTAATCAAGTCATTGAAAACTGTCACTGAATTAGATTAAATGGTTGTCAAAAGTCACTGATCTCAAAAATGATAGTGTTCACTCTTGTTGGCATATGATCATACATAAAAATAATTTGAAACTCTTCTTTAAAAGTACAAATTTACATGTCCTTTAAGCATTCAAAAGTGAAATAGCCATTTAATATATATTTTGAAATATATTAGAACAAATATCTGTCACTGAATATAAATACCTCCATCTGTCACTGATAACATCCACCACTGAAACACGAATTTCAAAATTTAAAGTTAATTTATTTTAGAAAAGTATTAGTGTGTGTCTCTGGATAGGACTCCTATAAGAAATCTCACACACCTACGGTTCAGAGACCATTTCTGGAGAGGGGCAGAAAGATTGTAAGAGCAAAGGTTGGTCCATGAACATAGCAAAACAGAGGGCTTTATGCCACTGAAAGTTTGCTCATGTGAACTTGTGGCAATGGTGGCATCAAGCACAAGACCCATGCCATCTCAGTTAAACAAGGGCCCATGGAACAAGGGAAATGGGCAGCACCTGTGTTCTAGCCTGGGAACTGTTATCAACTGACTACTGCTGGGTGAGGAAGAGTAGATCTTCTTTAAGATCTCTAGACTTCAGTGGATGAACTTCCACCAAAGGACATCTGGGTAGAAATGTTTAATCAGGTAAGATTTAACCTATATGAAAGAATGCATGCGGTCCAGTGGTGAGGGTGAGGGGAGAATGGATGAGTGAAGGGGGTCTCAATTTGTTTAAGAACTATTTTATGAAATGCACAAAATTTCAATAAAAATACTTAAAAACTATTTTTCCTTTCACTAATTTTTCAGTCCACAATAGGCCTATAAAATGTTTGCTCATTATAGATCCTGATTGCCAGGAATCCAAAATTACATTCTGTTAACAGTGTGAGTTACCAAATGTTGACTCTTTGCCATGTGACTCCATGACTTTATATTTACTTCATGATCTCTGAAATGTGCTACTACTTCTTCCAAAATATTCTTTTGTAAATATAAATATACTCACAGGTTTATCTTTAAATTTTAAAATTCATATTCTGATACAGGGTGATGTTATGACTCTTAAATTGAAGCACTTTCTCATTTAAAATGATTTGATAATCTGAGTTGTTCAATGTGACTGCCTAAGTTACAGTGTATTTCTTGCCCTGAGAAGAAAGAGTAATTTTTCTTACACATTCCACTTAAAATTGAGGCACCTTTTTATCTATGGTACATTAATATGGAGATTTTTTATGATAACTCTATACCTACAAATAACATCATAATTTTAAAATTTTTATTATGTTAAAATCAATCTTCATTTTTTATTGTCAGTATTGTAAAACTTATATGGCTCAGGCTAGCTGATATAGGATTCTTCTTGTTAAAGTAGCATAGTATATTGCCACATGCATGATATATATTGCTTATAAGAGTTCAAATTAGTATATGGATTTTACTTTATTCTGTAAGGTAAAATTATTATTGAGGGCAATGTATACTTTTTCATGCAGTATTTTCTAGTCTCATATATACTATTTAGAAATTTGGTTGAATTTCATAAGACTATCTGCTTCACCAAAAATTTTGGTTTATACTTATATCTACCAGGGTACCTCTGCTGAAACTTCATTTTGATATATTTGTTTCAATTTATTTCAGTCCTTTATATATTTATGTATTTTAAGGTTACAAGGTGTATTTTTTTAAAAAAACTACTTCAAATCTTTTTTGCCAAAGGTGATATAGGCAATATAAATATATATTTATGCATGAAAACATAGCTCCATTAAAACATTCCCTTGTGATGTAGCACTGTGATTGTAAATACATTTATGCTATAAAGTTTATTACATTTGTCTTGAAGCAATTTGAAGCAACTAATTTTTTAAACTTACCTCTGTCCTTAACCTTCTATGCATGTCTTATGATAACTGATCAAATATAATGAATAAATGACATTATAAAACTTAAATCATTAAACATATTTAGAAAGAGGTCAGTGAGAAGGCTCAGGGGGTAAAGGCACTTGCCGCCAAGAGTCACAACCTGAAATTGAGCCCAGGACCAACATGATAGAAGGAGAAAACCAACTCCAGCAAGTTGTCCACTGAATTCCACATATGTGCTGTGGCAAGTGTGACCCCTCCTATACACAGGCACATACATGTACATGCACAGAAAATAAATAAGTAGAACTGGGATAAGAAATTATAAAAAGAATATAAACATGACAGAGGATAAGGGAAATTTTCCATTGGTTGGCTAAGTCTACAATGGCAATATATTCCTCCTTTACGTTATATATAGAGAGGGCTATTCACTCAATTATAAAATAATAAATACTTACATGTCTCATTAGAAGAATGTGGTTGTGATTCATTCCCATAAGTCGTGAAATTTTAAATATTGTAAATCTTAAATATTTCAGAAAAGCGTACCCTGCAAGGCTGTGAATCTTTTTTACATTTTGTATATTTTCAACTTACATTTAGAAGGATTATGTAAATCATTGAGAACATTCTCTTAACCATAAATGGGTCTGTTTAACTACATAATGAAAGATATTTTGTTGAAGGCATTTAAGACGTTTATAAAGGAAATGTGATTCATCTTGTGTGTTGGAAGGAGTTTCTCAGGTTATTTACTCCTCATGAGAAAGAAAGATATGTATATGATAGCTACAAATAAATAAATGGTGAAAGTGTACCCATAGGTGGGAATAACAGGACGGGCATTTTTTTGAATGTACAGTTTTATTGAGTTTTTGTGCATTTCATATTTTAGATCTTAAGTTTAGACCCCCTCCCCCATCTGCAACCCCCATATCCCCCATATATGCATTCTATCATATATATTAAGGCCTATCGGTTCAAGCTTTTGTACGCAGATGTCCCCCATGCAAGTTTATCCACTGGAGTCTAGTCAGCCTACCAAGAGTCACTCCCTTAACGAAAATCAGTGTTCCCCCACCCAGCAGGAATCACTTGACAATAGTTCCTTGGCTAAGTTTCGGGCCTGCTGCCATTTCCCTGGTGCTATGCTGGGATTTTGCCTGGTTGTGTTGACATGGGTCTTGTGCATGCTGTCACCATTGTTGCAAGTTCATATGAGCAAGTTCCAAGAGACATGAAAGCCTGCTTCATTATGTTCATGCACCTACCCTGGCTCTTACAATCTTTCCACCTCCTCTTCTGCAATGGTCCCTGAGCCATGGCCTAGAACTCACTATGTAGACCATGCTGGCCTTGCTCTCAGAAGAGATCTGCCTACCTCTGCCTCCTGAGTGCTCGGATTAAAGGCATGTGCCATCAAGCCCAGCTTTGTTCTTCTTAATAAGAAAGCAACTGACAGGTTTTGCTCCAAAATTTTTGTACCAAATAGATTTTTCTGTATACAGTTAGGTACTTCATATGACAGCACCTTAAAAATAAGTATGTTGAGTATAAGCACAATATTGATGCATTGTTTTGGGGGGGCATGTTAAATATTTTATTTTTTTCTAAAATCTCTTGATTTTTAGTGTAAATAATTGACAAAATTTGATTTGTAGTAGTTTTTGGTTATTTACATTCACTTAGCAAGACGGAATAATCAAAAGATAGTGTTCTCCCTTTCTTAATCCATGCCACGATCAGATTTTATTGTGAAAATTAAGGAACCAAATAGACTCTCTTTCTGGGAATAAACCACAAATGCTAAAAGATCTGGGAAAATGACATACTTTGAAAAAATGTGAGAAAGCTCACTTAATTACTGTTGAATAAATGGCGTGGGATTGGTTTTCTTTAGAGTCTGCAATTATGAAACACTCGTGTCAGAGGTTGCCTAAAACAGCAAGAAGAGGCAGGTATTATTTATTCTTTGAAAAATGGTAATTTCCTTACTAAATGAAATAAAACTGTCTTTATCATCCAAGGTAGGTCTACAAAAGACTAATAAGCTAAAATATAGAAAGCTTAACCATCTCTGCCTTTGCCCAAAAGGAAAATGTTTTTTAAAAATGTATTAAAGCAACCAGTCACACAATTTTTCTCATCTCTCACACATCTGCACATAAATATGCATGTATCACAATTATTATCACAAGAATATGACTCATTTTAACCCTTCTTTCTACACTTTTATTTATGATTTACACTAAGACCTTTTGTTTTCATTATTGGATTTGATTTGCTTTTAATTTTTTTCTTTTAATTATTTATTTAATAACCACATAATTAGAAGCATTCCATTACAACAGCATTGACACATTCAACAACAATTTCCAGAGCTAAGATGTATCTTTCTCAAAATTGGCTGTAAATTTTTAGGTTTACAGTTGAGTTTATGCAGTTATACAATATTGTACTCAGCATAAACCCTACAATACATAAAACTAAATGAGGTTTCAACCTTTAAAAAAGATCTCCATTTCATTGTTAAAATACACAGTTTCATACAGAAAAATCCATTTTTAATGCAATTGACATTGAAATGTTTGCACATGCGTTTCTAATCTCAATATATCTGATCATCACCAGTCACAGTCGGTTACTTTCTGAGCATCTTGGCATCTGAGCATAGATATAAAGTCATCAGGTAGACTTCAATGGCAATGTTTTTCACATCTACTAATTATTAAGGAGCAACGTTTTATGCTTTGAAGAATCATTATTTTTTAATCATTTTTTAAAAATTTTAATAACTACATGATTAGAAGAAGCATTTCACTACAGCTTTAACATATTCGGTAACACACTTCAGAGCAAGCGTACATCTCTTTCACAAGTGGCTGCAAGTATTTAGGTCCACGGTTGAATAAATACTTTTTTAAAAGATCTCAAATTTCATTTTAGAATATATTGTTCCTTGCAGAAAGACTCATTGTTTTTGCTACTAACACTGAGATGTTGGGGCTTGCATCTCTAATATGTATGTATCTGATTATTACCAGTCATAATCAGTTGCACTTGGATCCTTGGTGCCTGTGTATGTCTATAAAATCATCGGGTAGATTTCAATGCTAATGTTTATCACCTCTACCAATTAACATGACACAAATTTCCATGCTTCCTCCTCAAATATAATACATTTTTAAAAAATTATTGACTTTTTTGGTGTGTGTGTGTGTGTGTGTGTGTGTGTGCATCACACAGAACATCCCAAACCATCCTATTCAACTACACACCCACTTTCCAGATGGTACCCTCCCACAGCCTCCCTCCCCTTCTAGAGCCCTTATACTCTGATATCCCTGCTACTGTCTGCTGTGTTGTCGGCACCCCCAGCCATTCCCCACTACTTGCCCTTCTGGTGAATCTAGTCAGCCTATCTAGAGGTCTTTGCTTTAGGAAGATCAACTGTTCCTCATCTAGCAGCAATCTGTTGTCAATATTCTTTTAAATAAGATTGGGTTCTGCTGTTCATTTTCCCAGTTCTATGCTGGATTTGATTTTTAAAATTACTTTCATCTAAAGTGTTCTAAAGTCTAGTGTACCATTCAGTGTTTTTGTGCAAAAAAAAAAAAAATACCGCAAATACTAGCAAAAGAATATAAAAACAATCCTTTCCAATTCTTGTCCTAATACCTAAAACAGACAAAGTAAGACAAATGAATTTAAATAGTGCATAGATTAGGTCTTAATTTGTATTTTTTTAAGCTTGTCCATCCTGAATCTAATAATATTTTCTGAATCCAATATTTTTAATACAATTAGGAAGGGCTAGAAATGTGGCTCAGTGATGAAAATGCTTCTGTAATGTGCATAAGCCCTTAGGTTTGATCTCTAGCATTAGACATGTGCACACATATGTATATATGTACAGAAATATAGTCTTCTGGAACAGCAGTGTTTTAATTATACCAGTACAAATCATAGGAATTTGTTGTTTTCCAAAATTATAGCTGCATAAATCATTTTTCACACATAACAGAACAAATCTCTGAAGTAGAATCTAGTATCACTTTGTGAGTAAATTCTTAGGCCTATTGATTCAGATAACTAAATATTATTTTTCTACAAAGATTCAGTGCATCCTATTAAACTTTCATACACAATATACACTTTTATAACTATTGAATTGGTGTAAGTTGCTTTTAGTCTAAAATCTAGGAAGCGGGAACTTGGGTATCCTTAATGACCCTGATATTTAATTTCCTACTCTCTAGTGATTGTCACAATACTGATATGTGCACAGTAGTTACACATATTAATAAAAATTGCAATACTCCTAGTTCTTTTGATGATGTCAAGAATGCAATGAAGGCTTATCTTCAGAGAGAATTATAGCTTTAAAGTTTTTTAAGATAAAAATTTTAAAAATAAAGAGCTGGAGAAATAAATAGCTCAGTGGTTAAGAGCACTGGCTGCTCTTGCAGAGAACCCAGATTTGATTCCCAGCACACATATGACAGCTGAAAGCTGTCCATAACTTCAGTTCCAGGGGAATCCAACACCCTCTTTTGACCTCCACGGGCATTGCATGATACAGGTGCACTTACACACATGCAAGCAATACACTCATATACATAAAATAAACATGATAATTAAAATACTTTTTGAATTTAATAAAATATAAATGACTTAAAAACTATGAAGAGACTGTGTCTAAGATGCCTATATCCTACATCAGGTTTGTCTTTCCTTCCTTTAATGTCTTTGCCTAAAATCTGTATTAAAATGTCTTGGAAGAATATAGTTTTAATATGTTTAAAGGTGACTCTATGAAACTTTCTACAGAATAGATAATCTACTTTTAACTGTACCAGAAAAATGACCTTAAAAAAAGAAACAAAAAAAAAACGAGAAAGGATGCATAACAAAACTTACAGAAGAAATTAAGAAAATACAGTAAGCTATTTTGCAACAATAATTTTTGAAACGTCTAGGAAATGGATGATTTCCTAGTATAATGCAAATTACCAAAATTAAGCTAAGAGTAAGTGGAAAATTAAGCTAGACTAATTACTTCCAAAAATATTTGATAGGTTATTATGGATACACTATTGAAAAAAGTACCACAATTTTTCACAAATAAATTAATTTGTATATTTTCATTTATTTCAGAGCATAGACGCCTACAATTCCTCTTGTAATGTCAGATTAATGTTGGTACCAAATGCTAGAAAATATAAAGTAAAAAAATCTGTAACAATCTCATGTTTGAATAAAACACACACAATATTTTGTGTTGAATGATAGGAAATTGTTTATAATCTTGTGTAGGAAATGGCAAGCATTTAATAAATGTTAGCTTCTAGTTACAAGGAACTCTTAAACATCAGAAAGAAAACTACAGACAAAAAACAAATCACATAGATAGTATTATAGTTCTCATTACTATAAAATGTATTTCAAATAAAATATGAATCATGAAAATTAAAAAAAAAACTGATGTATTTTTATTGATCAAAAAACCTAAAGGGGTAGAAACAGCTCATGCTCCTTAAAAAAAAATAGCATGAGCTTACATGTTGCTACCTAAAATATCTAGAAATGCATGCAGAAATGTCACTGAAATTTAGCCACATGCATATGTTAATATAGAAGATATTTTCTTTGGAATTGGCATTGAGATGATACCAGCAGTAATATTTGCCCATGTACTATTAAAGTAATAAAATAAGGTAAAACCTACAAAATCCCTCATATTGTGTGGATGTCTACCCACCAGGTGCTGGATAGCTATGCTATAATACATCTAAAGTATGAAATATAACTATTAAAGTGAACGAGTAATGGGAATTATTGTTTAACAATAATAAAATTCAATGTAATCTATATAATCCCTTATTTGTATAAACCTTATAGATTTTGCCTTTGTAAAATTAAATATGTAAACTCGTATATATGATGATCATATATTTCATGAAAAAACTCTGAAGAAATGAGGTTTTTTGATCAGATTGGGAGAAAGTGAGAAGAAAGATGGAAGAGCAAAATAGAAAATTTAGCTCATGAGAAACATATGGAGAGAAATATTCAATCAATTATGTAAACGAAATATTTGTGAATATATAAATAAAGAATAAATAAATAATTTTAAAATGTTTTAACTGATACATATAAAGAAAAGATGGATATCAGTGGAGTATCATATAAAATTTCAGTACATATATTATATCACATGGTGTTGAAAATCAAGTTCAACATAACTCCTCAATTATTTACCATGCACTCATGTTGGACATTTTCAAAAACACTTGACCTATGGTTCTCAAATGGTCAGTACATTTTTCTTAGCTTTAGTCATTCCACTATGCAAATATTACACCAGAACATCTTGTTCCTATCAACGATAATATACTGTACACTGTTTAATTTTTACTAACCCTTCACCACTCCCTACTGTCGTAACCAACATTATAGTCTCAACTTCTTTCAAATCAACTTTTGGAGATTTTACTCAAGAGTTAAATCATGCGGTACTTGCCATTCTGAGTCTACATTTTTATAAGAATTGTTTCTATTTCCATCCATGTTATTGCAAATGGATGAATTTCATTCTTTTTATGATTTAAAAATAGTGCACTGGGTTATACTGTATTTATTTCCTTTTCTTATATATTGTTATGGATACAAAAGTTATATTCATTTCTTGATTATTATAAATGTCTGCTACAATGAGCATGGAAGTGAAGAGGAGTCTTTGATATATTGATTTCACTTCTATTGTTAGTGTGTGGAAACACAGTTGATTTTTCTATGCTGACTTTAAGTCTTGCAAATTCACTGCATTCATTTGTAGGATAGGATTCGCAAGAGTAAACATCCTTATGTAGTTCTGGATATGAAAAGAAAGGCTAAATGTTCATTGTAGAATATAATTTTAGCTGTGAGTGTGCAATGTCTGATCCTTTGATGTGCTACCATTCTCACAATTATAATTACACAATTGAGTGGTAATTAGTACATTTCCCATTGTTGGATGATCACAACAGCTATTCATCTCCAGTACTTTTTCTTCATCACTAACTGATCTTCTACCATTAAAATAATCTTCCCATTGTTTCCCTGTCACTATGTTTAATTGAAATTTTGCAAATTTCATGCAATATATTTTTATCGTATTTAGATTCCCTCCCCTATCTGCATCCCCTTACTATCTCCTGCCCAATACCATGTACCCTAATATATACGTGTGTGTGTGTGTGTGTGTGTGTGTGTGTGTGTGTGTGTGTATTGAAGTCTACAGTGTCAAATTTAGGTCCCTAAATGTCCTTTAGTGTGAGTCCGAACTTAATCTACCAAGAGCCACTCCTTTAAAAGAGGCTAATTCTGACTCTCTCCTCAGCAGTCATTAGTTACCAATAGTTCCTCAGGTAGTTCTGGGGTTTCTTATCCACTTCTCCATGTCTATGCTAGTATTTTTTTTTTCTGACTTGAGCTTATATGGGCCTTGTGCGTGTTGTCACAAGAGCTGTGAGTTCTTAGGGGTACCTGATCGACTGTCTGAAAAACTGTTTCCTTGTAGTTATCCAGCACCTCTGACTCTTATGATGATTCTTTCCCCTCTTCCACAATGTTCCTGCAGACTTGAGGTCAGAAGTTTGATTTAGGTGTCCTGTTATGGGATAAGCACTTTGCTGTCTCTTATTCTGTCCATATTGCCAGTTGTGGGTCTCTGTGTTAATCATCATCTGCTGCATTAGGAAGCCTCCCTGATGAAAACTGAGAAATGCATTAATCTATTGCTGTAACAACAATTCATTAGGATTTTGTTTTGATGCTGTTTATATTTAGTAGAATAATAATCACTGTCACTCTTCATCAAAAAGCGGGGCCTAGTGAAATTTCCCTCATCCACATCGATATGTCAACTGGGATTGTCATTATATAGCTCTTATTTAGGAACCTGTATTGTTGAGATTTCAAAAGTTAGAGGCAATCAATAGCTGCTGAGAACAGGAGAATTAATTTTTTTCAGGGACAAGCTCCCTGGTCTGTTATCCACTCTCAAGTGCTCAGTCCTAGACACACAAACATACATATACATACAGGTACCACTAAATGTACTCAGTAGGATTTATTAAAAAATTATTAATTATTAAAAATAATTTATAAAATTAAGAGAAGGTAGAAGGGTGCATATGGGAAGAGTTGGAGGGGGAGAGGGACATTGGACATGATTTAAATACAGTACTCATATATGAAATTCTCAAAAGAAATAATATTAAAACAGAGTTGGGCATTTGGGCAAGTTGGCCAGTGCCCTTAATCCCAGCAATTGGGAGGCAAAGGCAGAGGCAGGTGGAACTCTGGGGCTACAGGGAGAACCTCTCTTAAAAAAAGACAAAAAAAAAGAAAGAAATATTAAAGTGGTTTTAATTTGCCTTTCCCTAATTACTAATGATGTTGAATACCTTTTAAGATACTTCTTAGCCATCTTTATTTCTTCTTTTTGAGAACTATCTGTTCAGCTCCTTGGCCCATCTTTTAATTGGGTTACTTCCTTTCTTGGTTCTTTGTTTTTTGAGGTCGTTATATATTCTGGATGTTAAATCTCTGTCAGATGTGTCATTGGTGAAGTTTTTCTCCCACTCTGTGGGTTTTCTCTTCACTTCCTTGGTTGCTTCTTTTGACGTACATAAGCTTTTTAGTTTAATGAGGTCCCATTTGTTGATTCTTGACCTTATTTCTTGAGTGATTGATGTCCAGTTTAGAAAATCCTTTCCTACACCTATATCTTGTCAATGTTTTCTTCCAACAGTTTCAGGTTTCACATTGAGGTCTGTGATATATTTGAAGTTGACTTTTGTGCAAGGTGAAAGATAGGGGTTTAGTTTCATTCTTCTATGGGTAGAGATCCAGTTTTGCCAGCACCGTTTGCTGATCAGGTTGTCTCTCCTCCAGCGAATGTTCTTGGCCCCTTTGCCAAATATCAGGAGGCTGAAATTGCATGTACTAATATTTGGTCCTTCAATTTTGTTCCATTGATCTATGGGTCTATTTTTTGTGTAGTGCCATGTTGATTTTATGAGTATAACTCTGTAATATAGTTTAAAATCTGGTATAGTAATCCCCCCAGCATTGCTCTTGGTGCTCATGCTCAGGTGCCAAGGATCCCAGAAAGTAACTGACTGTGAGTAGTAATAAGCAGATATACAGAATTGAGAGATACATGTGCAAACATCTAAGTGTTAGTTGCATTAAAAATGAGTTTTTCTATATGAAACATTATATTTTAAAATGAAATGGAGATCTCTTTTAAAGGTTAAAATCTCATTCAATTTTATGTGTTATAGGGTTTATACTGTGTACAATAATGTATAACTGTATTATTTCAGCACTGTGAACCTAAAAATTACAGGCAATTTTGAAAGAGATGCATCTTTGCTCTAGAAACTGCTATTGACTATGTCAATGCTATTGTCCTGAAGTGCTTCTACTAATTATGTGGTTATCAAATAATTTTTTAAAAGAATAAATAGTTTTTAGAGGCAAAAACAGACCAAAAACTAATAAAATTAAATAAATAAGAAAAATAGAAAAGAATAATCTCCCCATTACCCTCTGTCACAGCACTAGAAACCTATATTCATTTTTCTATGAAATTGACTATGCTAAAGTCCTTGTGTGAGCTGAATCACTGTGTATTACTTTTTCCCTACTTTGGATGTTCCCAAGGCACACTGATGTAGCTTGTACTATAACTTATTTCTTTTTAAGACGGAAAACAATCCCATTCAAAGAAATACTGTGGTCTCACATTATTTGTGAATTTCTTGATATTTTTGACACTATTGTGGTCTTCCTTCTCAGGACTAAAACAAAATACATCTATATAATAGAAATCAGATCTCACATGGATTTGATGAAATTGGGAAATGGAGAATTCATCAACTGTAATCCACAGTATAAGTGTATATCTTACAAATAATACATTTTCTTAGGCTGAAGAAATGGTTCAGCAGTTAAGAACACTTTCTGTTCTTCTAGAGGACCTGGGTTCAATTCCCAGCTCTCACATGACTGCTATAACCATCCATAACTCCAGTTCCGGGGGATCCAATGCCCTCCTCTCACCTTCATAGCCATAATATGACATGGGTGCACTTATTATATGTAGGCAATGTACTCACACATATAAAATAAATTAATAAATACAATATTAAAAACAAATAATACATTTTCTGATTAAAGAATTAAATCTTTAACAGTGTATGTTCATATTATCATTCCCACTAAATTTAAGTTTCCTGAAAGCAGAAAGGTGGGTGCACGTATGCACACATGCACTCATGCGCAATGCTGCATGAGAATACAGAATATAGTCAAAATGTATTTTGAATGTGTGAAGTGATGAATGAATTGATTATCTAATTGTGATTCTACATATGGGGGAACTGCTCCCTCCTAATTCCTTGTGAGGAATATGAATCGGTGCTTGAAATGAGGATGAGAATGTATGTGTGTCATTTTGTCCGGTTTTTTTGGGAGGAGTGGAGTTACTTATATTGTCTGGAATATTGTAAAACTAGCATATGGTGTCATGATCAGAAAGTTTAACATCAATTCAGTCCACAAATATTATCCCAAAGTCTCCAAATACTTATGCTTTTGTATAAAATGTAGTTGTACCTACCATTTTTATATGTAGATTTGTGTATCTGAGTTCAGAGTCAAAATACAGAACAGTTCCTTCACTACAGTGATTACTCATATTGTTCTTTTTTACATCATCTATCTTATTCCCATTCCTAACCTCCATTCCTAACCCTTGGTAACTGGTACTCTCTTCTCCGTTTTAAGAATTTTATGAATTCAAGAATGTTGCATAAATATTATCACATAGTATATAATGCTTGGCGATTGTTTTTTGTTAGCTTCTCTTAATGCTCATGGAGTTCATCAATATTGTTACTCTTTTAATTTTTCTCCTTTTCATTGCTAAATGTTATTACCTGCTCTGACTCTATGAGAGTTTGTCTAATTATTCACACTCCATGGGCCTCTGAATTGTTCCTAGATTTTTAAATTGTTTTTATTTGTATTGAATTTTTGAAATTTTCATACAACATAGCTTGATGGTATTTAGATTCCCTCACCTGTCCTCACCTACATCCACTGCTCCCCACCCAATTTAATGTACTGTCTTACATATGTTAAAAAGTTATGTTCTTGTATTTGTTTAAACATAAGATTCTTTATCTTTAGAACAAATATTGAAGAACTGAATTTTTCTATTATAAGTATATTCAGTTTTGTAAGAAACTGAAAAAATGGTTTTCCAGAGTGGCTAAAACATATAAGTTAATACTTGCAAAGTTGGAGCAATAAAGTTTTGCCACAGTCTCACCAGCATTCGATGTAGCCACTGTTGGTTATTCTAATAAATATGAAAGTGTAATGATACCTTATTATCATTTACTTTGCCCTAATGCGTAATAATGCTAAAAATTCTCATGTGAGGCATGGTATAAACATGAATGAGAGAGAGAGAGAGAGAGAGAGAGAGAGAGAGAGAGAGAGAGAGAGGTAGCAAGAATGCAAACTGAAAAAAAATCTAAATTATGTCATGACAATTCTCTCTTGTGGTAACTAATACAATCCTTAAAAGGCAGCCAATCCCTTCTGAAGTTGATTCCTTCAGGCACTTGAGCTTCTTTCACCAAGTCCCCATTTTCAATGTTTTACCATTTCCCAGTCCTTTTACAGTGAAGACTAAGCTTTCACCATATGAAACTTTGGGAGACAAACCATATCTGAAGCACAGCAGGGAAATTTGCCATGAAAAACAAAACCCTGCTGATTTTGATTCTCAAATCAGTCCTCTGTGGGGAAAAGAGAGCTTTCCATTAGCAACGATTGTTTAAAAGAGTTCTAACATTTTTCTAAAATAAGGTTTCAAGCAAATACAGTCATCCAAAATTATAGCAGAATGTCTTCTGAGCTACATACAAAAACTGATGTTTTTTTTCTTTTCTTTCTCTCTCTCTCTCTCTCTTTCTTTCTCTCTCTCTCTTTCTTTTACTTTCAACTTGATTTGATACTAGAGAGCATGTCTTAATTTTAGGCATCTTTTGTTAGTTATTACTATTTTCCATTTTATTTGGAGATACTCTGATTGGCCTCTTTAATGTGCAGTTATATATTCATATGCTAATAGAACTTTCATTTCTAGCTCTGTAAATGTGTTCCTCTGTGATATTTGATGTGGAAAGTGAATTTAAAAATGCATTTGGTTTCATTTTTAGATTATAGTTAAAATCTGTAGTACCGTGTAGGCTCTAAAAATAGCTAAATGCAGTTACATTCACATTTTATTTTCTTTACAATTAATCATTTTTCTCCTTCAAATATTTTCAATCTTTTCTTCGCCAGGTTGATTTAGTGAATATCGGAAGTACTGACATAGTGGATGGAAATCATAAACTGACTCTTGGTTTGATTTGGAATATAATCCTCCACTGGCAGGTAAATATACTCCTGGATATTCCCCTTTTGAGTAGCATGTTGCTAATCCTTTTTCTTCATTTCAATCCTTGACCTTCAAAATAAATACATAAACTTCTAACAATAGCCTTCTATTTAGGACCACCTTTTAAATTTGAACAGGTTATGTTATTTGAATTATTCAGTATTATTGTAAAATGGGTTCTAGTGTTACTGCAGGAATAATTTGTAATTCTTATCACTGAAGAAGAATGACCAAAAAAATCACAAAATCTCAACCATAGGTAAATTTGAAAAACTGATAAATATGTGTGCTTATAACCTGTCTATAAGTAAACCTACAGGAATTGTAAGAAGCAATGTGTTTATTTTTAAGTTTTATTTTATTTTTAATTACGTATATATGTCTGATTTTGGATATTTATATATGAGTGCAGTTGTTTACAGAGGCCAGAAATAATGGATGCCCCTGGAGCTGGAGTTACTGGCAATTGTGAGTTCCCTTGACATGGGTGGTGAGAGTCAAACTTGAGTCCTCTGAAGGGTAGTATGCACTCTTAAACATTGAGCCATCTCTCCAGCCCCCATGTCCTGATTGTTTAATAACTTTTATCAAAGGAGTACTCTTTTATCAATGTGGTATATTCACAATGTAAACTAATAATGATGAACTATTCATGAGATATGAATGTTTGTAATTGTGTGCCTATTCTATATATGAATTCAAAGTTTGATTTTGAAATTGCATTCTCCTCAATCACTTGTGCATAGGGTTTTCTTTGTGATGTCTGTATTTATTTTACCTTTTTAAAACAGAGCAGGGGCTGGAGAGATAGCTCTGTGGTTAAGAGCACTGCCTGCTCTTGCAGAAAACCCAGGTTTGAATACCAGCACCCACATGGCAGCTAACAACCGTCCATAAATCCAGTTCAAGAGGATCTGATGCCTTTTTCTGACCTTCAAGGGCATTGCATGACATGGGTGCACTTACATACATGCATGCAATATGCTCATACACATTCAATAAAAATAATAAATAAGTATAAAAAGAGCAAAGATGAAGTGAAACATGTATATTTTTAATCCTAACAAAAATACCTTAAACATACCTACGTACTAGCTTAGTAGAATGGATATAATATCATATCTTTGTGAGTCAAAGTTCACTTTCTGTCAAAAGAAACAAAAATGAACATATGTTTGTTTATTATCAAGATTTAATGAGGAAATATTTGTTGTAAAGTAATATAGTACATCATTGTATTTGAGGAACATCATATGAATGACACTGATTGATTAGAATTTCTAATCATATTTTAAGAATTTGGAGGATACTTGAGATATGTCTATACTTACTTTACTAGTAGAGAATATTATTCTTATAAGAGCTCTATTTAGATATAATTATATCCCATAAATTCATCTGACCTAAATATAAAATAAATGTGTAGCTATCCGGCTTAATTCTCTTCTTTAGTAGCATTCCAAAGTCTCTGTAGGAAAGAAATTTTATTCCCTAATTAAGCAAAAATTTGCGGTTATTTACAGAGTTTGTAACCATTACGGTACTCTAAATTTAGCACTTTTGTGCCACCCTAAAAAGAAATTATTGTCCCCTTAAGTTAAGTCTGAGTTTCTACTCTAGTCTTAGACAACCATTAAAACATTTCTATGCATATATGTCTTTTTGTACATGTCACCCCAGGGGGATCTTTTAATACATGTTCTTATTTCTCTTGGTCTGACGCAGAAAGTGAATCAAGCCGAGGTGCACATACTCAACTCAGCCGCCATGCTGATCATTCCATTGACCTGATAGATTTTCCATTTCAAATATTCTGAATAGGCTTAACTACATTTTATATCAACATTGAAAGAAGAGAGAGCATAAATGTTAAATCAGTTAAAACTGCTAGTTTCTAGCCATTTCCATATAGTAATGTTGTAAACAAATTCAGCAATATGACACACTTTACATCCTACTAGTGATTCAGTCTATTATTCTGTACATATCAAAATACCTTGAAGAAGGAATCATTTCCATGTCTTCCACTGTGTGTTGAATATAATAAAGCTGAAAGATTTCAAAAATAAAATAAGGCACACAAGACCACAACAGATGTCAGTTCTCAGTGGAATGGCTAGAGAAGTTGCTAATACATTCTCAGTTGTATTTATCTTATGACCTAGTAACAAATCGTGGAGTGACCCAGTTTGTAGACCACACTGAGTATCACAGATGTCAGCTGTGAAAAAGCAAGGAGGACAGCTCAGGCATACACAGATCTCCAAAAGCCTTTTAAAATTGCATTTGTCATTGAGACTATCTCTCACATGACCTCATCTTTTCTTGTCTCCTCAAAAGACTTTGCAAACTCCATTTTCCACTCACTCCAAGATAGCATGTCAATGTCCATAGTGCCCTTTCTAGTAGTTCTTCATTTGCTTTTAAGTGTTTGGAATTTTGCTGCTTTTGTTGTTGTTGCTGTTGTTGGTGGTGGTGGTAAAGAAGGTTTTCTACCCAGAAATACTGGAAGGAATGATATTGTTTCAGTCCTCCCCCATTAAAGACTCTCTTATACTGTGCTGTTTTCCACCTGTGTCCTTAAATTACCTTAGACTGTAACTTTAAGGACAGAGACTCTACCGTTTTCCTTGAATTCCAAAAGATATTTTTAACAAGATCATATATGTGCCTTTTTACTAAATAGTTGAAGTCACTGAATCTCAGATAAGAATAAAATAAACTCTATTGACCTTAATATATGTTTTCGATCTATTAGACTAAAAATGGTATTGAAAGATCAAAATATGTGAATCTTCATTTCCAGTGTTGCATATTATGTTATATAATAGGGCAGAGAAGAACTTCCATTTGAACTTGTAGAAACTAGGGAATGTAAAATCTATTTCTTCAACACCGTCTTTCAAGTTACCATTTAAAATAAAATTATTAGCCTAAAAATTAAACATTTCTGTTCAGAAAATAGAGGCTTTGAAAAAAAAAGTCTGATGTAGTTTGAGTGTGCTAGTGACACCTTTAATCCCAGTACTCAGGAGGCTGACACTCTGGAAAATCATGACTTCAAGGCCAGGTATAGTTACATTATGAGAACAAATCACACACACAAAAGAATGTATGATGACAAGTGAAGTCACCCAATCACATAAAGCCAAAATCCCCATGTTTTCCCTCATATACAGAGTCTAGTCTATTATATGTACTGGTACATTGATAAACAAATGCATATATGAGTACAATATAATATTAAAAGATAGTTGTTCATGGTGGATATATCTGATTGCAGTTTTATTTGAGGATAAACCTCTTTTGCACTATACTAAGGAGAAAACCTGCAGGCATATGCTTTGGAATGTGTTGCAGAGTTAGATCAACAGCAGCAAACTCTGCATTTTTGTACAACTACCCAATTGGCAATATTCTGACTTGATCTTTGTCGAATTGTGTAGTACTGAGAAAATTTATTCTTTAGTATAATTTAATGGATTTGGTGTGTTGCTGTGATGAAACAAAATATGTTTAAATTTTAAAACGTACATTTGAAGCTTGGTTATTATTTTCATTAATATATCTTACATATTTGTTAAAATTTCTGATTTTCAAAGGAATAATGATAAAGTTGAGAATTTTTTATTAATTTTTTTCTTAGAGACGTAACTATGAATGGCTGAGCCCTAAATATATTAAAAACATGGTAATTCATACATCAGGGGATATTTGCACTCAGTGTCTTAGTAATCCTATAACATTTCAATGTTTTCCTTTTCTTAATGGCCATGGACATATAAATTTACATTCTTATGTACTTGAATACTCTATATTTTAAATGAAATTGATATTAAAAAGCAAGCAAGCAAGAAAGTAAAAGATGTAGACAGTATGTATTTTAGCATCTTTTTCTTCTTTCTGTACGCACAAGCTATCCTCTTAGAGAGGCAAATTCAGTCTTAGGAAGCAGCTAGAGAGAAAAAAATATTGCTAACAGTGGTATTCTATCAAGTCATGTTCCTACCATCACTGGCTAAGTTAAGAAAAGTACTCTATTCCCAGGATGATTCACATTGGATCTTTATATTTTTATATTACTTTTCATTCAAACAACATACAATTACCAAAAAATGTTGTTTCATGCTGCTGAAAGCCCTTCCTATAAACTCCCACCAAATTGTACAAACGAGTTCTTGCCTGTTCTTCAGCAGAGTTTCACAATTGTCTTTTCTTATAGAAATTTTTCTTTTAAACATCTTTGCTGCACCTGGCCACCAAATAGAATGGTAGAATCCCAGTTTGAATTCTGAAAAGTACATGCTAAGTATGAATTTATGCAGACAGCCTACAGTTTCGTTAAGCCAGGTCCTAGGGACTGATACCTGACAAAGGTCAGAGATGGCAAGAGTGAAAAGAGGAAAAGCTACAGTGACAAAGAACTAATAACAGCTGTATTTAATGCCATGATGAACTTGAATCAAAAATGACCTAAGTGGGCTCCAGATGGCTGAGAGTTCATTCTGCTCCCTTTCATCAGTCACTAGATGTGTCTCACTGTGGAAAGGGTGTGACCTTTGGGACAGGGTTGTGAAATGCAGGAAGTCTCTGAGGAAACTAACAGCTGGAAACTGTCTGAAAATAGCTGCGTAACAAATTCTCCCTTGAAGGAGAATCTTTTCTGGTATATCTCTATGTCCATCATAACCTGTTTGCCTAGGTAAATCAGTCATTTTCTGTTCCCATTGTTTTTAGCACTAGGGATGGAACTCAAGTCCTCACACATGCTAAAGAAGTACCCAGCCCCTCATAGTCATTTTTTAAAATCAAAACACAATTACATTTCCATTAGCACACAATGAATTAAATAATATATATATATATATACATTCATATTATATACACATTATATGTGTGTGTGTGTGTCTGTCTGTCTGTCTGTCTGTGTTTTAATTGATCCTTTCTCTCTTTGACACTCTAAGCCTTAAAGGCAAGAACATTTTCTGCTTCCATGTTCACCTTTAGGTCAGTGATTTCCTGATAACTGTCCTTTTTTTTTTCCCTCTAAGCAACATTTACACCCAAGTAGAAGCAATGCCAAGGAGGATGAGGCTGACAAGCTGAATTAGAGACATAATGATGCTAAAAGTGTTTGGATTGAATACTGTGCTGTCCTTAAACATTATGCACACAGAGGGGAGTCTGGCCAAACATTACACAGATGAATCCCATTCATCATTGGAAAATTGCCTGATCAGTGAAAATCCATCACCACCAATATGCCAGTATTTGCCGATTCCAATCCTGGTTCAGCAGTGAACACAAGGCATAATTGCTGTACCTGGAGACTGTGCACTTCATAATTTTAGAATACTATGTGAATGATTATACTTGCTATATGATAATGTGACCCTTGTATTCAATGAGTAACTGAATATGTATGTAGCAGTAAAAACTACAAAAGAAGATCATCTAGCCCTAAGAAATAGAACTATCAACAGATTGGGCCATATATATGTACATTTTTGATATCTCCAAACTACTACCATGTTCACAAACATCATCCCAAAATTTTTAAGTTCTTTAAAAATAGATTTAATATTTTATCCCACAATTTGCATTGAAAGGCTCATAAAAAGATGAAAAAGCATAAGAGATGTTAAAAATACATATTTATTGCAAAACATTTGTTAATTTCTTCATGGTGAAGAGACCAAATAAAATCTCATGTTTAGAATGCATATTGTTGCATGATCATGAAGTATAATTCATATAATCACATTTTGGTAGTACGTGGACCTTATCCTTGCCAAAAGGAAGACCTTTGGTGGTAATCATTAATTACATTTACTTACATACTTCTTTCAATTTCCTTATAATAGGCCCTTATTAGCTTTTAAAGGTATCATAATAAATGTTCATTTAATAGAGTATATAGACAATAGTATCTGTAGTGAAGTATCACTGTGTTCTTGAAGTTTATAAAAAATGTTTAGAATGTTTCTCTGCATCACATTACAGAAAGGACTCAAATTTTGAAATGCAATAACCTGCTGAATAGTATGTGCACATACCCAAAGCCTAGGACAGAAGCAAATGTGCAGAAACCAAACTGAAGAAAGGAAAACGAAAGCATACATCAATAGCTCTTAGACATGTATATTCCTTTCTTGCATATTGGTGTTTTTGTTTATTTGTAAAAAGTTAAATTGGCAACATTTTTTCAGTTCAATCAATAAAAATAACCAACATAATTTTGTGACATAAATTTGCCATATTTTCATTTCACTATGTTTTGGAGTACTATTCTTGTAAAAATCTTCGTGTAGATAAATAATCCTAGGATTAAAATTAAAAATTGACTAGCTTGATGAATTCATATAATTCTTTAATAAAACAGGAAAAAATAACATGCATTATTAAAAAGCAGCCTCTTATATCTTTTAAAAATCCGTGATTGATCTTAAATTATTGGCTCCCAGCACTCTGAGGGCAAATGTAGGTGGATCTCAGTGAGTTCGAGACCAGGCTGGTCTACATACTGAGTTCCGGGACAGCTGGGGCTATAGGAAGACACTATCTCAAAAAAAAAATATTGGCTAGTGATCAGTTAATGTTTTGTGCCCTCTCCTTTATAGGATATCTATGGAAATCTTGAAAAATAGAGCAATTCTCCTAAGAGTAAATTTGTGGTTTAGTATAGCAGACTCTAGGGGTACTATCAAGCATGAATATCAAAATTATCAATTAGCCAGACAAGATTCCTAACCAATTACAATTGATGTAATGTCAATAAAATCTATTACTTACTTTATTTATTGATCCTAAAGTTTCCACCATTTATCACTGAAGACTATGTACATTCATATTAAAAGCTGCAGAGTTCTTGTTCAGGGGATGTGTTTCTTTATTAAAACCTTCTTTAACACATAGGTTAAAAATGTAATGAAAACTATCATGGCTGGATTGCAACAGACCAACAATGAAAAGATTCTCCTGAGCTGGGTCCGACAATCAACACGCAATTATCCAGAGGTTAATGTCATCAACTTCACCACCAGCTGGTCCGATGGCCTGGCTTTGAATGCTCTCATCCATAGTCACAGGTAAGGATACTTTTGATATTTAAATCATTTTTATAAATATTTATTTAGACTGATGATACCTTCTACTGCAGTGTGGCCCTAAATCATTTCCTACTGGGCCACATATTACCTGTTTGGATCTTATCATTTTAAGTGTCCATCGAAAGGGTCTAGGAATATTTTTCTGTTTGCTTGTTTATTTGAGACAGGGTCTCTGTATGTAGCCTGGGCCTACTTAAAAAAGTTTGATCCTCCAGTCTCAGGTGTCCAACTAATGTGAAAACACACTTTAATAGCCATGATTCACCATTTTTCTAATTTTTATATTTGGTATGGTTATGTTTGAGGGAAGATCGAAAATGACATGTTTTAAATTGAGAGTCCTAGAACATCCAGATTGTTTACTAAATTTGCTGAGAATGAGGCTGTTTTGTTTAAATACTAAAAAGTATTGCAATGAACCTAAGCTATAGGCCTAAAAGTGGTTCCAGATTTTATGTAAGTCGTTGTAATAAAATAACAGATAAACAATGTACAGAGAACCATTTGTTATATGAAATACCGGCTTAGATAGCGAACATCTTGACATACTAGAAATTTTCTTCTAGTTCAGAGTTAAAAGAGGCTCCAAGCACCTTAGCAACGAAGGGAAAGAGAAGAATATAGTGAGCTCTATGCCTCGGTTCTCAGAATATCAGAGGAAACAATCATTGCAGAAGAGTAAAGCAATTGGTATGAAGCAAGAAATAGTTCTGTGGACCATCATGAAAGACTCAATGTAAAATAGTGAACTAAGTTTCCTTAACTATATTCTATACAGTATTGTATTTCTTTTTAATATTTTATTTATTCTTTTATCTATGTGTATGAGTGTATTTTATGCATGTATGTTAGTGTACCCATGTCATGTAATGAGCGTGGAGGTCAGAATCCCCTAAAACTGGAGTCAAAGACAATGTTAGCTGCCATGGGGAAGCAGGAAAACAAATCCAGGTCCTCTGCAAGAGCAGCAAGTTCTCTTAACCCCTGAGCCATCTCTCCAGCTCCCAGTATTATATTTCTTAAGATGAAAAAATAATTGTTTACTTTACTTGTACAGTAAAGTTCAATAAATGAATTAATAACAGCACAAATAAAATCAAAACAATGTGGAAAATGTATATATATATAGCTATACTTATATAAATGTATTATGACAATATAATAGACTTATAAATACAAGCTATGCAATACTATATTCCTCATATACCATACTATATTATATTTGCTCCAAGAAATGTGTACTTTGACCTTATTATTTTAAAAGAATACCTTATTAGTATTTTAAAAGATGGTCAAATGCATTGTCTAATTGTTTTTGATATACCACTAGGCTTAATCTTCCCTGATTTTCAGTGCAGGTTATCTTTTCACTTAGATTTTTCTTTTGTTTATTTTTCTTTTTCACCAAGTCTAGTATTTTCTGCTTCCAGAGAAGCTCTGAATATAAATTTTCTTGGAGGTAAAGCTGAACTCTAGGGCAAACACTCTCTAAATAAGCATCTTTGTTAGGTGTCATGCTCCAGCTGGGTTTAATTAACCCCATCCAGACTGGATTTCCAGGTGAATGACTCGGCAATCTGATTGTAGAAAGCAAGCAGACTGGCACCCAATCTGCACGTTAAACAATGTTAACATACTGTTTTATTTTGTGAGTACAAAAGAAGAAAAAATTTCCACAGCTTCAATATAGTCAGGTGAGGAGGGTTCCATCTGCATCATAAGTCAGTGCTCATTTATGCAGCCACATGCTTCACATGAATGACCTGAAGAAATATTGATCTTGCTCTTCATGCACACATTTGCAGATGAGCAAAAATATTGAGAATCGGGTTATGTGGTCCTTGTTGGCTCTTTAAAATTTTTTTTCAAGTGGAAATCTTCAATCCTGCAAGCATGTCCACACACTACATTTGCTATATTTCTTTTTATGATTTCTGAATATATTTGAAGATAATGCAGTAAACATATTCAGATTATACTGTCCGTGACCTATTCTTTCTCTGTCGCAGTATCTGCATTGATGCATTCTCCCCTGTGGCACTGAATGAACCATCACAAACTATGTCTTTATATACTATACGGCTCTTTTTCAAGAGGAATCTCACAGTTGCTTAATGCTATTCCATTAATCATCTACCTCTTTGTCTTTGACAGATGTTAATATCATTTATTTCAAGACAAAATGTGGTCGGACTTTCTGTTCCAAGGTGATTGTCATTGGTACACTTAGGAATGTCATTCAGTGTCCTTATTTCAATAATTGAGTGACTAAGCTATATAGAACAAAGGGAAGTGCTCAATGTAGAGCATAGAGATTGACAAAGGACCTTGGAAATTAAAAGTTTTATGTTACAGCACAAAATCCACTACAGTGAAGTTGAAAAGGAGCCAGATTCTATTTTTACAGAAAAAAAAGGATGATAATTGTATACATCAAATACGAACACAAAATTGTAATGCCTTGAAAAGTACAACTAAATTTTCTTCCTAATCTTTCTTTTATCACCACTCAACTCTTAAGAGTGTGACTGTTAGGTAGCGAGCTAGATATTAACAGACTTGAAAGCCGCTGAAGATGAACCCCTCCCACATAATTAATATCTACCTATCTTCTTCACAGTCTCACTCTCAAGAGTTGAGACCCTAAAAACATTGAGAACAATGGTGTCTGATTACTTATGTGTTATCTTTCCTAAGGGGATGGGAGGAGTTTCCTGATAAAAAAATTTCCTTTCTAAGGTTTATCTTGAGAGGTGATGAATCCAGCTGGCAATATCCAGAACCTTGATGACTGTAGAAGACAAAAGTATGGGAAAGGGGCTCTTCTAAAGAGAAGTTAATGATGGTTGTGACGGCCGTCCCTATAAATGTTGATTAGGACCTCTTAGTATATCTGTTGAAGATGTTTATCTTTTTTCCAGAATGATTTAGCACTCTCCATAGCACACATTTTTCATAGCCTATTGAAATTCATTAAATCTAGATAATTATAGATCATATTTCATAATTTATGAACAGATTTGAATGTATGAAAGGTCACCCATAAAGGACCTTAAAAAGACTGAGATCTGAATGAACTCATAAGTGAACTATAATAAGGACTATTGACAATGCTTACCCCTACCCCAGGTAAGATGAATCTCCTGCCAATACTTTTCAAAGGATAAATTTAGTGTCTGATTGGCACATTCTCCCTTTTTAAAGGATTGAATTCTCTAAGAAGAATGAAGGTCATATCTAATTCCCAGGGATTATTTACTCACTGATTGACATGGGAGATAAAAGAAGAGTTATTTACCTCCTTGAAGAAATCTCAGGGGCCAAATTGAGGAATCATTTTAGTGTTTGAGAATTTCAAAGTTAACAGAAATGAGTTTAAAGTCTATAATGGAAAAAATTCATGCCAGGAACATTTAGGAACTGCATGAAAAACTTTTTAAAAATTTAATGTAATTTATATTTATTTATCTATTCTTTGAGAATTTTATACATGTATGCAATGTATTTTGATCATATCCATCCTTCATTGCAACTACCCCAGACTTGCTCCATGCCCCATCTCCAACTTCAAATTCTCTTTATTTTCTTTTTCTTTGTATCCACTTAGTCCACTTAGTGCTGACCATATATGTGTGGATGTAAAGCCATCTACTGAAGTACAGACAACCTAGAAGAGGCCACATCCATTTAGAAAACTGACTCTTCTTTCTCACGTAGCCATCGACTATCAGTAGCTCTTTAGTTGGTGGAGGGGGCCTATAGGCTCCTCCCTACCCCATGCAGGACTGATGACTGGCTTTATGCTACAATTCTGTATAGGTCTTGTGAAGGCAGCTACAGCTGCTGTGTGTTCATGAGTAAAATGGCCTTGTCAGGTCCAGAAGACACCCTATCACCCCCATCTTCGCTCCCAACTTCTGACAATCTTTCCACTCCTCTTCTATGATGGTCCTTGAAACTTTGAATGAGGGGGTTGTATGGTGTAGATGAACCACTTAAAGTTAATCACTCCACAAGCAGTTATTTCCAGCATTTTGATTAGGCATAATGTGTAAACTGTTCTCCATTGTAATAAGAATTTTCTCGGACGAGGTTTGGGTTAATAGCTGCACTAATCTATGGGTATAAAGATAAATATTTAGAAGGTACTTTGATAGTATATCAATTTAGCAACATAACAGTAGTAGGTTCTCCTCTAGGATGTATGACCTCCTCAACCACAGGTTCTTTTCCTTTTCTACAGTACCAGGTATGAGTTCCCTCCGAGGAGCGGGCCTTAAGCACAATCAGAAAGCAGTGGGTTACCATTACAATAGTAACGCCACAACAGTCATATTTTGTCTAGCTCGTTGTTACTCTAGGTCACTGGGTTCAGAACTGAATAAGACAGTTCATGAGTTTTCTCTCTTGGCCGTCTGCATAATACTTTCCAAAAGTATAAAAGCTAGCCAGCAGAGAGGAAGTTTCTAGTCAGTAACAGTTTGACTCTTCTATGTCCTGTGATCAAAGTATGTGGTGTCTTCAACAACAAGGTGTTAGCATCAAGTTCTAGTGGGCTACCAAGAGCAATGATAATGACCAGTAATGTTGGGGGAAGGTTTCTGGGACTCCCATGACTAAGAAATTGAAGGGAGCTATCTCACAACTGAAACTTGGCTTTTTGTTTGATGGTTTATAGTTTGGGTGGCTGTGATTACCCTACCTAGAATGTCAGTAGTTTGTCCTTGAGAATTAACAAGATGGCCTGTAAAGACTGAATCATTGTCCTATCAAGAGAGGCAATGATAGTTATTACTGGAAGATTCTGTAGAGGGCTAAAGATAATGCGTGCCCCATTTTTGTTTTTACCAGCAAGTCTCTGCTCAATAAAATAAGAGAACATTTAGACATCACTAAAATGTATGAGTGAAGGGTAATTTATTCCATAGAGAATAGAAAAGCAGAGAGAGAAATGTTTGGTCAAAGTAGTCCCATTGATGCCTGTTATCCAACAAGAGTCACAGAGGCCAATTATTTGGAATACAAGATAAAAAGAGCAGGAATCCCTGCTATGAAGGAGAACAGTTATGACCCTATCTTCAACTTCAGAATTTATCTGAGGCTATTTCCCATAAATGATGATGGTTGAGTTGCTTATGAAATTGCGACAAGGCCTTCCTCATTTCAAGTATAATATTTAGGGTTCTAGTCTGGAGGTTAGTCTACTGCTGAAACTATTAACCTTTCAGTTTTTTATCTTGACATATTGAGGGCAAATAGTCATAAGACCACACATGATATTCAGGCAATTTTTTTCACCAGTAACTGTCAATCAATATAACATTTATCAGTTTATTTCTACCTGGAAAGGAGCCAACAGAGTTCACATCACCTAATAAAGCTGCAACAAGCTCTGCATTTTTTTCCAATCTCAGTCCTCTCTCTCTCTCTCTCTCTCTCTCTCTCTCTCTCTCTCTCTCTCTCTCTCAGCTTACTTTTGTCCCTTCTCTTCCTCCTCTAGATTCCAGTTACAGAAAACAGGATTTACTGTATTTAATTGGTCATCAATGGAGTCTCAGTTCCCAGTGACAATTTTTATAATTACGTTCTCATGTCAGGAGTATCATGAATGAGGAATCTGTCTAGAAGAAGGATTTTAAGTTCAAAAGAAGAAGAATAAGTACTCTAAAAAGGCATTTTTATTAGCCCCGTAGTCAATAGTTGCCCTATTCTCTCTGATATCTAACTGAAATTAACTAGTTACATTGTACATGGACAAGTTAACCTTTATTTTAAGGGTTTAATGATGAAATTCCTCATAAATAACATGAATTTCCTTCCTGTGGTGATATGAAAACATTGGGAGGAAACCCAAAAAGAAAAAGTCATTTATCCCTCCCAGGATGTTTGAGAAACTAAAAGTCACCGGGGGATTTTTATGTTCCCAATTAGACCCCGTTAGAACATTATGCAAATTAGATGCCACAAACACAGAAGAGTCCATAAGTTAAGTCTGATATTACATTTTTCAATCTAGTATATAGGAAACACATTAACTTTTTCACATGATGTAGCTAAAATTCCCTTTGGGAGATGTAAATGACAAACCCCCATCCCTATGACAGAAGGATGCTTTATTATGCAAAACTACACTCTGGGAAAACAGTAGGAGCTCAAGAGAGGTAGGACCATAGGAGAAGGGTATTACTAAGGGAGAAATGGGGGAAATGGGGACACTTTAATTAGGGGTGAGACAATGTGAGAGATAAACAATGCCAAGCTAGTTTTGAAAACGAGAGGGAACCATATTACTCCTACAACATACTGACGAATTATACATAGCAGATATAGAAATATATGTCTAGGTAAGGTTTATCTGAGAACAACTGGTTTTGCCCAAGATTTATCTACATGATACACAGTAATTAAAAATGTCAGATTGGTGGAACTAACCTTCTTGGATGTTTAAAAGACATACTTTGAGGCCTATACTTAATTTGGTCAGAGGGACACAAAAGACAGATATTTATAAGGACTGCGTAACTGCAGATGACTGCAGGAACACTATGAAGTTATTTCTAAGACCATTTTGGGAAGCAGCGTTCAAGGAAGTGGTATTAGATTGGTTTCTGAAGCTTTAATAGGAATGCCCTGGTGAGCAACAGAAGAGGCCACTTCAAGAAGAAGAAAATGTTTTACACAGAGTGTGGTGTTGTTTGAAGAAAGGAGCCAGGGGCTCCTCCCAAGCCCATGTGACCCCTGAGGAACTCATCCTCAAATGACCTTAAGAGTAAAAATAAATTGATTTATCTGGACTGTGTGGCCTTAAACACCCAAAAGGAAAGTATAACCAAAGATTAAAGGGGCCAATATAATTTCTTAAGAGTCCATATGTATACCTAAAGACTACATAACAAGAAACAATACCAGACAGGCGATACCTTCTTTTGAGTTGTTGGCCAGGGTAGCCAAATGGACTCCCAGATAGTAACCCAGCATAGAACTGGGGAAATGAACAGCAGACCCCAATCTTATCCAAAGGAATATTAACAACTGATTACTGCTAGATGAGGAACAGCTGACCCTCCTAAACAAAGACCTCTAGATAGGCTGACTAGATTCACCAGAAGGGAATGGCTGGGGGTGCTGACAACACAGCAGACAGTAGCAGGTATATCAGAGTATAAGGGCTCTAGTTGGGGGAGGGTGGCTATGGGAGGGTGCTATCTGGGAAGTGGGTATGAAAAAAAACAAAACAGTAACTTTATTGGGCTTACGTACAGAGCAATGGGTGAGGGTTTACTTACAGGTGTGTGGGTACTCCTCCCAGAAGGACACACTGGATAGTCTTCATCCAAGTGTGGATGGTGACTTCCCCACAGCCACACAAAATGTCTAGAGACCCTCCTCATGGCTTCCTCGGCTTATGTAC
Source organism: Nannospalax galili (assembly GCF_000622305.1). Lineage (NCBI taxonomy): Eukaryota > Metazoa > Chordata > Mammalia > Rodentia > Spalacidae > Nannospalax > Nannospalax galili. Next base: position 11,037,030 of record NW_008359081.1, on the reverse strand, counting down.
CCTTAGCCCTTCCCCCTTATGCAGCTAGGCCCAACTGATTGATTGGAAGTTGTGACTGACTCTCCCTGCCCCTCCTTTCTTGCAGAGCATAACAGTCAACAAGATTGGCTGTGATGATTCTAGGCAAGCAGGTGCAACCAATCTTGGGAAGAAGGCATCTGTCCATGTTCTGACTGTCAAAGGGCAGTCCTATGCAACACTCTACTCCTTCCTCTTGCTCTTACATCGTTTCCACTATCCTCTCTTCCACTAGTCCCTGAACCTTGGTGGGAATGACGTAGATGTGGGATGACCGTCCTTCTACTGTTGTGAGATACTGAATTCCTGGGCCTTTTCATCCTCTGTTTCCAGAATGTGGCTCCTGGTCCATCTCAGTGGTATTCCTCCTACTATATAAAAAAAATGGAAAAAAAGAAGCAGAAACATCTAAATGGATAGTGATTGCTGTAATGACCTATGGGCATAAACACAAATGATTGGAAGGTGCCTTAGCAGGTGCATCACATTCATCTATAAAAACAATTGCAGTGACTTCCACACTATTGCCTATAACTTCCCCTGTGACCAGGGTTTGACCTGGCTTAGAGTACAAGATGTATGTTCCTCCCTGAGTAGCAGGTCTTAAATCCAATTGGAAATTTGTTGGTTGTATGTATACTAATTGTGTGACTATTGCACAAACAGATACATCTTGCTTGGCATGTTGATGGTGCAACATGCTGGGTCCATCATTAAGCAGAACTGTTGGGAACAATTCTCCCCCCAGCCATCTGCATAGTACCTTCTGACACTAAGAAGGCCAGTGATCCTGTGGCAGGGAGTTTCCAGCTTAGTCCTCACTGTATTTCTCCCTTTCCTTGCCCACAGCATGTACTTTCTTTAACTATACAGTCTTACTGTCTATTTTTGTTGTGCAACAAACATTAGTAGCAATAGAATATATCATTTTGGGGGCCTCCAGGACCTTCCTGGCTCACAGCTCATGGGGAGGGCAACACATTCCCAGCACTGGGATTTTAATTTAAGAACTGTATAGCTTATGGAAGAGTCTTCTCCAACATCCTTAGGGTTCCTTCTGTGCTTAAGGCTTTTAACTGTTGTTTCAGCAACCCAGTTTTTTCTTTCAATTTATCCTGCCCCCACGAGATTATAGGAAAGGTGGAAATAGCATTGAACCTGATTGAACCTGGTTATCCTCAGCCCAGGTTTGCACATCAGGACTTGTGAAATGAGTGCCCCTGTCACCATTAATTCTCTGTGTGAACACATACGTGACACTGAATTTCATAAGGCTCTTAATGGTAGTGTTACCTGTTGCAAGGAAAGCTCTGCCTAAGGTCTGTGGCCATGTCCACACACATGAGAGAATGCTTACATCCTTTCCTAGCTGGCAGATGCCCTATGCATTCTATTTGCCAGTCCATTATGAACAGGCTGACTTACGCATGTGCTCCATCATGGCATCCATTCTTTGGGGCCATAACCTAGAACAAGTCTTACAGGACTGGACAGTTTGTTGAATAGCAGAGTATTTTACCAGAATGCCAGCTTTGGCTATTTCCCATCCTGTGCTGGCTCCCCTGTAGCCATATTTGATATGAATCCAGTGAGCTACCTCTGGGGGTAACTGGGGGCAGCTAGCACTTACCTTGGTAACAGCTTCAACTTCCTGATTCTCCAGGAAACTCACAAGACTGTGGGCTGCTACATGGTAAACCACCAGGGGCACTAGCTCCTGCTATAACTTAGTATATACTTCCTTCCACATCTGTTGTCCCTAGAGTGGTTGTTCCGTCACCTGCCAGTTTTCTTTTGCCCATTGAACCATCCATAGGATTAAGCTTTTGAATGCTGCCCAGCTGTCAATAAAGATGGTCACTGGTGAAGTCTCTCATGTTACTACTGTCCATCCAGCTCTTAATTCAGCAACTCTGTCCTTCTCCTCTCTCCAGCCACATAGTGTCATTGTTCATTTGTATTGCCACAGCTACGCATCCTTGTTTGGTTCCCCCTAATGGTGCCATCAGTTTACCAAGCATCAGCAGGAATTGAAAGAGTCCCTTATAGCACTTGCTCTGGTTTTCTTGGAGGATCAATTATGGGAGGGGAAGGGAGAGACCCTGCAGATTGAAATGACACTGACCCTAGTAATGCCTGAATGGCACTGGTACCTGGGCTTTCTGACACCACTCACCATTGTTGTAAATGCACATGTCATCTTTGTACAGTTTGGTTTTGTGCTATTCCTGACAAAGGCTTGACCATGAGGCCTTCATCCATCCATTTATGGGTTATGCTGTTTATACAGTAACTGAGATGGGGCCTGTAATGGATTCAACCTGTTTCAGTGCTTTGTGTACTGCCAGCAGTTGCTGTTCTAGAGCCATGTACTGGGGGGTTCTGCACTTTCCCATGACTAGGACCAGAATGTAATCGGGACTGTCTGTTCTGGTTGTTGCTGCCATAAGCCATACCCATAGCCATCAGGGCTCCTTGAGATTTCCAGGAGGAAGGGACACTGAGGTATTGGGGCACACAACTCTTTAGCTTGTTCATCCAGTATCTTGGCTTACTCAAATGCTTCTTGGGCCTTTCCATTACAATTCCATGTAGCACCTCATTTATCAAATTTTACAGGGGACTTGTGTCCTGGATAAGGTGAGGTATAAAAATTTGCTAATATCCCCTAAGCCCCTAAAATACCTGTATCTGTTTTACATTATTGTAACAGACTGTTGAAAGATTTTTCAAAAGCCATGCTGGGTATCATGTGATTCCTACCAGACCATAAAATTCCTAAAACTCTTAACACCGTACCAGACCCTTGTACGTTATATGAGTTGATTTTCCATCCCTGCTCCTTTGGGTGCATTTATGTCCCCAAAATAGATTTCCAAATCTGGAAGGCACCCAGAAGTTAGCATTATATTGTCTACATAGTGGAATCTCTTTACAACTCAATAATACCTGTCCTTTCTCTATGGTTTCCCAGCTTCTGTTATTCATGGGACCCTCAGCTGGAGATAACCATGTGTTCCTAGTGACTCACATGAGCTAATAATCCATCAGGGACTGAGTTTCCTTATATTGCCTTAGATTGTGATGTCTTTGTCTCAAGGAGAGATGAATGGTTATATTGCTAAGCTTTTCGGCTTCTGTAGCACTTAAAGTAATTCTATCGGCCTCCATGTCCCACAGTCTCACAAACCAGGTAGTGAGAACCTCTTTAATTGCTTGTTTGAAAGTCTTCCCTAGTTCCAACAGCTCCTGTGCTGAGTATTCTCTGATTACCGTAGTCTTCCACACTGCACCATTGTTAAAACCTCGATCATCATGTTGGACCATAGATTTTCCCTTTCTTTTTATTAAAGGTCTAACCTAAGAGGCATCATTTGCAATTTCTAGGTTACTCCCTTCTTCATTACTACCTGATTCCTCTCATGGATTCCAGGTTTTGGGGTTCCAGGACTGGCTTTGTATTATCAAACTAATGTAGGTTTTCATTCCTTTTTGACCTCCTAGCCATAATAAACAGCAGGCTAACAGAGCCATCTCTCTTTCTCTTTTGTGCAATTTGCTGGCAAGGTCAGAGGCCAATACTGAGGAGGATAGCCTCATATCCCTTTTTCCCTATAACACCTCTCTTCCACCTTCAGTCTCCCTTTGGGTTACTGCCTCTGCCTGGGATAGGTTTCTTATTATAGATAACAGTGGTCAGGCTGACTCTGCACTTGCTTGCTGATATTTCACATTTGGTATACGAATTCCAAGGCTTGTGTGCTGGGTAGCTTTAGTGTCAACTTGACACACCTGAGTTGAGGGAGCCTCAACTGGGGAATTGCCTCCATTGGACTAGCCTGTGGCCATGTCTGTGGGGCATTTTATTGATTGTTGAGTGATGTGGGAGGGCCTAGCCCACTGTGGGTGGTGCCACCACTGGGCAGGTGGGCCTGTGTTGGATAAGAGAGCAAGCTGAGCATGGGCCAGGGGAGTAAGCCAGTAAGCAGCATTCTCCAAGGCCTCTGCTCCAGCTCCAGCTTCCAGGTTCCTGCCCCGAGTTCCTACCTTGGGCTCCCTGATGAACTGCGACCTGGGAGATGTAAGCTGAATAAACCCTTTCCTCCCCAAGTTGGTAGTGGTCAGAGTATTTTGTCACAGCAATGAAGAGACAAACTAGGACAGCTCATAAAGTCTACTGTCGGTCTTCTGCTGTCTTCAAAGCATTTCCATATTCACGTGGTGGGCTCTATCAGTCAAGCAGACATGCCACTTCATACCACCTACAAGAGGACTGCCATCCCAGTATTTCCCCCACTGACACAATCTACTTAGGTGGCTTCACCTTAGTTACACATCTCACTATCTACTGCACTATGCCTGCCCCTGCAGCTACCCCCACAAGCATTAGGAGAACAGAGTACCATGTCAAAATTTCCTCTGCCAACAGTTTCCCCTCACCCAAATTTGCTTCCATTGTTGGTATTTTTCCCCAAATTAGAGACAGCCCCATCGCTCTTCCCAAACTCATCCTAGGTTTTGTTGTAATCTGCTCAACTATGCCAAGTATAGCTAAAATTCCATGTATTCCTAAAATTAGAAAGGGGAAATCCCTTATCCAGGTGCAGAAGCACATACATCAGTAAAAATTGTAAGTGAAAAGTGAAAGGCTTTGGGTTTTGCTTCAAGAGGGACACAGAAAAGATTATCCTTTTGAGTGGGAAATTTATTAGAATAGGTACTAATGCCATTGGCACAGAGACAGACAGGCATGGCAGAGGCTCTGATAATTTTCATACATGAGTCAGCATGAGGGTTGGTTTTGGTAGATCTCAGGGGAAGAGGATGGATATGACAGCATGAGACTATAGCCAGGCTGTCTTTAATTTCCCATTAGGTAGCAGTGGAATAGAGGGCGGGAAATCTTTGATAGGAATATGGAAGCCTAAAGGTGTGGAGGAAAGAAGGGGAAGAACCTATCTAGTTAAAGTGTACCCAGTAAATGGGTAGTTGGTGGAAATGCAGACACCAGGAGTCATTGGTAGCCTTTTAATATCTCCGATGTCCTGGAGTCTGGAAACTTCACATGGGAAGGAAGTCAGATATTTGGGCATGTAGTGAGTCTCCTAAAGAGTTACAGAGTCACACACAGGCTGTGAATAGGGGTAGCCAGTAGCTGTGAAGCTAGCAAGAAAGGAGAGTGTTGCTGTAAGCACTATGACTTGAGCTGCAATTTGGTATGGAGTCTAACAGAAAATAAGAGGAAATTCCACAGTGTCCACCCAAGGCGGGTGTGTGTCCATGCTTCATCATGAGGGAAATGAAGGGAATCTAAGGGAATCTAATTATAGCCAGATGGAAATACTAAAAGGTTTAATTGCAATCTCCAATGACCTCTATTTGGATCTTTGGTCCTTGTGGCTTACATTGGAAGAATTTAGAGGCGATGCAGAGACTGTAGTATAGAAGGTACATAGGTTTTATGAAAGAGTTATGTGCACTCTTAAACATTAAGAGTGGGGAATGGCCAAAATGACCATTCAAGGGTAAGAATAAACAATGGCCAAAGAGATTATTGCGGTGTTCAACATTTTGTAGACAGGCTTTATAATATTTCTGAAGTATCTGGAACATGCAGCTTACTTGAGGAACATTTTTCTGTTCAGGGATGGGGCTGGGAGGACCATTTGTATCGATTCTTTTTAGGATTCTTTATTAGAAATATGCCTGCTAGATTCTGGTAATTCAGAATGTTGTGAATCCACTCAGGACCAGAGATAGATTAGGAACCCATTCTCTTGATCAGTAATCTAAATCTGAAGTTTTGGTTCCTAATTTCATAATTGATTAGTTGATTAAGAAGAAATTGTCCATCCTCATGGGAAACTAGGGTGGAAGAGGGACTGCAGAGAGAAATAACTAATAAGAAAGGTGTTTAAAAAACTCACATGAAG
>NW_008359081.1:11015171-11031051 GCF_000622305.1 Nannospalax galili | reverse complement strand
ATATATATATATATATTCCCACAAAATGGTTTAATTGGCATTACCCTACACAGGATATAAGGCTTCATCCAGAAGTAATGGGTTGACAAATAAAAAGTCAAGTGACAGACATGGGATACCTCCCTTTGAGTTGTTGGCCAGGAGTGTACTGGAGACACCCCAAAAGTACACATTGCCATTGTTCTTTGTTGCCCACCAGAACTCAACAGTAAGACCTTATTGCTGAAGAAGCCACACACTTTAAACATAGGACATGAAGAGTCAAATTGGTAATGACCAGGAAGATACTTCTCTAGCGGCTAACTTTCATAGCAGCAGAAAGTGCCATGCAGCTTTCTGGGGAGGGGGCAAGTCATCAGTAGTTTTGCATCTGTGAATTTTTTGAGCATAATGAATAGTGTGGCAAGACAGTCCCATGGCTACAATAGTGGCAAGAATGTTATAAAGATATTTATCCACTTTCTGATTGATTTCAGGACCACTTCCCAGGAGTAAACTCATGCCTAATACTGTAAATCTTGCCTAGAGCATGGTTGTAGAGCTCACAAAACCCAGCAATGAACCTACTACAATTATTACACTAAATAGATGTAGTATTCCACTGCTCTCTAAATTCATATCACCCTGCCCCTAGATTAGTGCACATTTTAGACCTCATCAGAGAATATTCTTCATGCAATGGATGGTGGTTAATGCAGACACTTACAACAAGTTCAAGTGGAGAAAATAAGTGCTCAGCTACAAATGGGACCTCCATGTTATATCCCTCCCAGTAAGGCACAGGGACCATTGTGAAAGAGGTAATGGAAAGACTGTAAGAGCCAATGGTCAGAGAAGATCAGAAAAAAATAGTATCTTGAGGTCATGAGTGGACCCCTGTACTCATGAATTCTCAGCAACCTGTGGTTGCCTGCCATGAGATTTATACAAAATCAAGATACTCAACATTCCAGTATGGACCTGGAAGGGACTCACAAGCCCATACCCATAACTGAGGACCTGTTGAGAGTTGACTTCTTCTAGGGTGGGAGAGAATTAATTTTCGTTACTTGTGTAGCCCTTGGTAGGTAAACAATTTTCCAAGGGGTAGCCCTACACCTATGAGGATATGGGCAGCACAAATTGGACTGGATAGTTTATAAAGTAAATTTAAAAAGACAAGAAGTTGGTAAAGTGTGGATGGAGAGATTGAGTGAATCTGGGAGGAGTTGGGGTATGTGTCAGGGTGAGTATGTTTAAAATACATTGTAAACATGCATGAAAATTTCAAAGAATTACTAAAAATATATTTTAAAATAATACTAGTCATCTAACATTAAGAAGCAGAAAACTAAAAGTAAAGGAGAATAGTTTTCTTTATGTGTCAGCTAAGAGACAGAGGGGGAGAGAGAAGAAGAGAGAGAAAAATTGAGATTGAGAGATTGGGATTTCTGGACACTAATTTCTGTACCAATCATACAATTTATAGGAAGCATTGAGACAAAGACTAAAATACATATGTGAGACAGATTAAATTATCATTATGGGGAGGGAGAACTGGGCACATATTGCCTCTGTTCTCAGTTTCAGAGATAGTTATTCACTCAATTTTTGACCGAGGAAAATGATAACTTAGTGGTATCCCATTTGAAAGAGGAAACAATAGTATTCCACGGGATGGAGAATTCCTACCATTAGGCACTTAGCAGAGCTCTTTATCTCTAAATCCATTCCTGTGGTAGGTAGACAGTGGAAGCCTTTGTACTTTTTCTTTTGAAGTTAACATCATCCCCTCACTCCTGAATACCTACTACTTACACTTAACTATATTTTAAAGGTGTTAGCATTTTAGCATAACTAAAGTGGAGGGTATAACTGTACCTCTTTCAATATCTTCTCTCTTGCCAAAGCTTAATCATAGGACCAAAGTTATATTAATATGTAGTATATATTTTCATTTATCACAAGTTGCTGTTTAATAATATTTGCATACAATTCTTAATGTAAAACTCACAGATCTTACCTCCTGTATTAGGGGGAGGCATGGCAGGAGGTGACCTGATCTGAAAACTGAGCACTTAACATATTCTCCTACATTCAGAAAACAGAGAAAGAGAAACTAGAAATAGTGTAAAGCTACAAGCAGTCAAAGCCTGCCTCCAGTAACATACTTCCTCCACAAACAATATCACCAACTGGGGACCAAGCATAAAACTTTGTGAGCCTATGGGGAATATTTATCATGCAAACCACTGTATTCTACTTTCTGGCTACCATAGGCTCATGGCCATATCATAATGCAAAATACATTTCTTTCAACTTTAAGAACCTCAGTACTTTGAAAGTTCAAAGTCTCTTCTGGGGCTCATGGAAATTTTTTTTAAATATAACCCCTCATAAAATGAGTAAGACAAAGTACGTTCTTCCAACATACAAAGGCACAGGTATACATTCCCATTCCACAGAGAAGAAATGGGGACATAGACTATACTGAACCAAAACAAGAATGAAAACCATCAGGGTATTCTGTACCTCTATGTCTGATGCCTGGGAATTGAGTTCCAAGGGGCTTAGTTTTGCCCTTCCAGATTTGTTGCTTAAAACATATGTTTCTGTCAGAATTGTTCTACTTCCTGTATACAGCTCTCCTTGGCAAATACCTCATGTCTATGGCATCTCCAACATGTTGGGGTCTTATACAACCCAACCTTAATTTTCACACTCAGTGGCCTCCCAGGTTCTATTTACACAGGAATTCTCCTACCCCATGCTACCTGGTCTCTGTGGCTATCTCTGAAACATGGAGGAAGAATCCAGAACACTCTCATTCTTGCATCTTTCATGCCTCTAAAACCAGAACTACAAGGATGGCACTGCCAAGTTCAGCTTCAAGCTTGGGATGGATGCTGGCATCCTTTTGCCATATTAAGAACACCTTTTATATGCTGAAGCAAGTGCTTCTTAGGAGCAGAAAGACCCTTATGATGTTTTCACAGGTTAGAAGCTTAGGTGTGTGAGGTCTTGCCCTAAGATCACTCTTCCTATTATTCCAGCATGGAGCAGAAAATCTTTTCCTAATGTTGCTAATCCTTTTAACAATGAAGGCCACTCTTCTAGCACATATTTTGGCTGCAATATTCAGTTCCCTAAGACTTTTGTTCTCCAAGCTATCTTTTACATTTATTTCTGCCACACATTCTCTTTTACTTTGTAGATCTGAGTAAGAGTCACCATTAGTAACCACACCACAGATTCAGTGTTAGGCTGTCTTGATATTTCCTCTGCCAAAGAAATTAACTCTATCATTTTTAAATTTAGTCTTGGACACGTTTTGAGAACAGGGCCCAAAGGCAGCAAAATCACAGACTATCATAGGACTATCATAGAATATCACAGGAATGACCTCTAGCCCAGTTGCTCTTTAAGTCCTTGCTTCCTTCTCCCTCAGAAACATCTTGAGCCAGGACTCTACATTCTATACTCCTCGTTTAGTGAGCCATTAAACTATTTCCAGCATTTATCTTCTTTTCTAGTTCAGAATTCCAAGTCTTCCCCATTTTTCTGAAAAATACCATGACCTGGTTTTTCACAGCAAAGCCCTACCCTGTACAAACTTCTGCATTAGTTACTTTTATTTTAATGGGATCAAACACCATGACCAAGACAACTTGTAGAAGAGTTTATTTTGGCTCATGGTTCCAAAAGGAGAGTCTATAATAATGGCAGAGGGGGCATGTCAGGAGGTGGCAAGAACAGAAAGCTGAGAACTCACATCTTCAAATAGATGCAAGAAGCAGAGAGAGAGAGAGAGAAACTGAGAATGGGGCAAAGCTCACTCCCAGGGACAGACTTCTTTCAGCAATGTCATACTTACTAAACCTCCACAAATAGTACCATCAACTGGGGTCTGAGTGTTCAAATTCGTGAGACTATAGGGGACATTTTCATGAAATTCCCACACCTCTCATTATGTATTGTTCCTAATTTTGTTAATTATATTAATATTAATTTATTTCTATAATTTTTGCATTTAAATAATATTAAAATGCTTCTATTGAAAAAAATCATCAAGTTTAAAAGGAAATATTGACTATCTGGTTTTAAGGACAAAAAAAAATCACATTTTCATTCCTTCCTTCCCTTTTCTCCATTTCCCATTTTGTTATTGTATTATTTTTGTTTCAAAATATTTTTAACATTTCTATCTGTTCTGTAAAGATTGTTGGTTTTCTTTTGACTTCAGTGTGTAAATTTGCAACCATCTATACTTGTGATGATATGACAATACAGAAGCTTAGAAGAAAGTAATAGGACCTTACATTTTCAAACAATATTTTATTGACAGCACAGGGGGTATTACTGAACTTGGGGTCACAGTCTGTACCTCAAGAAGTCAAGAAGTCAAGTTTGGTCACCTCTCCCTGAGAAGTCAGTTGAATAAAGCACATTAATAGTAAATAGGAAAAAAAGAGACTTACTCATGTGACCACATTTGAAGAGTGATAAAGAGATTCAGTGACACACCGAAGTCCACCTTCAGGATCCTGAAGTGAGATTAAAGTTTAAAGTGGGGACCAAAGATATGCATATCTATGCAGTCATAGTCAAGGCATAGTCCACCACTACTCATCACTGTCTGGGATTTAGTTTTATCATGTAAGGTGGTCTGATAGTTGTTAGAACTGTGTAAAGTCTCTTTCAAGGAGACAAGCTCCCCATCTGGGTGCTATTTCTTTTCTTAGCATGAGGTATCTAGGGGAATTCCCATTTCTTTGGACTCCATTGTTCCTATAGCCTAATAGTTTTTGCTATAGAAATATATATTTAGAATATCTTCATTTCTGCTAGGCCTAACTACGGAGGCAGACAACTTTCCCCATTTTATGATTATTTGTATTGGATGGAGTTTGCATGGGTCTTGTGCAAACTGCCTGCATTGCTGTAAGTTCCTATCAGCAAGTTCCCAGGAGCCTGTAAGACTGTTTCTTTGTGGTCATGTACCACCCCTGGCTCTTAAAATGTTTCTGTCCCCTCTTCCACAGTGGTCCCTGAACCTAGGTGTGTGAGGTTTGAAACAGTTGTCCTATTGGCAGAGAACTTTTAATTCCTATTCCACTCCAAATTTCACAGTCTAATCAAGGTTTCTCTTGTGACTTCCAGTCACCATTATTTTCCCTTCAATGCAACTGTATCTTCTAATATGATTATGTCTTTGGTGCTTTTGAAGGACTTTGCTTAGAATTATACAGTAGGGTGTAACAATACCACTAGGACACGGGTATCCTATAAGTGATGTGTCCTCTATTTTGGTGGACCCAACCCCACTAATTGTCACCCACATATCTCACCAAGGGTAGGTTATGGCAATCTATACCCTGAAACCATTCCCTGCTCTTGCAAAATACACACATGTAGAACTATCCAATCTCTGTCATCCTTGTCTTGGGGTAAGATAGAAGGAGAATGTCTTCAATGCTGGATAAAATCTCTATCCATAGTGTTCATGTGTCTGGCTAACTGTATATTTCCTTTATGATCCTCAACGCTGTGAGACCCAATGTCTCACTCTTACCCACCCATGTTTTCTGAAAAACCCCCAACTCCCTCCCCTTGTCTTACACTCACCTCAAATCTCTCCCTTGTATTTCTACCCAAAGTCCTTCCATTATCATTTATTCACCCAAAATCTCCTCCTCGTTTTATTTATACCCAATTTCCCTCCCTTGTCATTTATCCATCCAAGTTACTTGTCCAGACTTTAACCCTGTGAGATCCAAAGTCCCTCCCTTGTCCTGAACCCACCCAAGTTGCTTCTCTGGTCCTAAACCTGTGGGATTCACAGTCCCTCTCTTGTCATACACCCATCCAATATCTCTCCCCTGTGATATACTCACCCAAAGCCCCTCCCTTGTCCTATACCGCCCCCTTCCCCTTTCCTTCCAGTTCCAACATCAGAAACTCACAAGGACACACATATTCACAAATTAGAATGAGTTTATTTTTAACAAAATCAATATGACTTTAAAATTTATAGTGTGTGTGGCTGGGCATTTGCCAGGAGACGGATGTCTGTCTACTGCCCGTGTAATTTTCCAGAAGATGTTTCTGTATCTTTAACAGCAATGCTCTCTGGAAATAACTTCTTCTCTGGGTGCTCCTCTTGCACAGGCTGCTCTTCCTGAGGGACTGGATCGTTGTTACCCTCATTCTTGCAATCTTCTTTTCTCGAAATGTTAGGGCTGCTCTTTCTAACTCGTTTTACCCCCTTTTGCTCTCGGAACGACAAGAATAAGGATACAAGGTCATTAGTTAGGAAGAAGATAGGTTGGGCGTGTGAATGGGGACTTTGTAACAAGGGGTGAGGGTAAAGAAGAGACTTAAGGCAAGGCCAGGAAATAGTAGTTAGCCATTCTAGGCAATGGAAAATTGCCAGAGATGGAAGGGTTGTTATGTAAGTTGAGTCGTCTCAAAGCATGGCCTGATCCCTTTGTGACTAAGGCAAATAGCCAGATTGCTTGGTAACCAATAGAAAAGAGGAAAGTACTATCCATCACACATCTGGTGGGTAGAGATACTGAAAAGGCTCTAGATAGAGGCTTGCCTTAAACATCTCCAAGGGAGCATTCTTCATATAAACATGTCCATATAAACATGTTTAGTTACGGTAGAACACATGGCAGACCTTTTGCTCCTTCAAACTCTTAACCAAGCCACCCCCTACTCAATGGCTAATTCCACTGTGTCTTTACCGTAATTATTAGTATTTTGAATGACTTCCCTAAAATCCTTCCCAAAGTAACATTGTTATATTTAAGTATCAATGACTATATGAATCATCTTACAAATTTAGTTCCCATGAAGAAACATCTCTATACATACTCAGTTGGCATTAAAAGATTGCTAATTTTGATTGCAGCATTTTTTTTCTGCTAGTCCATCAGTTTATCCACAAGATTGCAGTGAACTGTCCGTCATTGTTCTTTGACACTGCAAAATGATTTTATTATTTTTTTAATTTAATTTAATGTATTATTCTTATGTGTGTGTGCATATGTGTGTGATATGTATGGGGAGGTGTGAATGCTATGGCACATTGGAGGCCAGAGGAAACCTTTTTGTGGTCATTTCATCACTTAAAGTTTTTCATGTTTTCAGGGGATCAAAATCACGTTGCCAGGCTTGCACAACAAGTGCCTTTACCTACTGTGACATTTCTCCAGCCCATTATCAGTGACTTTACATGCTTCTATCTCTTTAATTTTATTCTCTATTTATTTAGTTCTTCTTAGGAATAATTTTGCTCCTTCCAACGTTTCTGGTGTGATGCATATGAAGTATATTCTTCTATATGATTAGTGTACTTTTTGAATGTATTTTAATATACCCTTATATTCCTTCTGCTGCCTGTAAAAAAAAACTATTAAATATTTTGTAGGCACTATTCTAAATGAAATATCACATCTGGTTTTGGGGACAAATATCTATCATTACCACCATTTCAATATTAGGAAATGGAAGCATGGATGTTATATTATTTCCCAAAGACCATTTGACTAATAAGTGGTACTTCCAAGGTTTACATTTATGCTTCCTCAGTTATGACATTGATTTATAATCTTCAGTTTACATATGAGTTATGGTCTGTGCAAAGCTATGTGGGTATCCTATATACTTGATAAGATTTATATTTTGTGCATTATCAAAGCACAAATGTTTTAAACAGTATTTGATTATTTTTATTATTTAAAAGAATTAAATGCACTCTTAATGATAAAAGTGACTTCAAATGCTAATCATAATTGTCTTTCTCTAAGTGAGAATGCTGAATTCCAAATACACTAGATGATTGTAGTAAGAATCCTATCCTGTGGTGGTTACTTTCTGACCAAGGAAGTGGAAAATAGGAGGGAAAAAGATTAAAATGATAACATTTATATTTAATTTATTTCACAATCACTTACCTTTACTTACTATACTGTATGTGATGAAGAAGCTTTCTATATATTCACATTTACATTCTTTTTTCATTTCTGTTGCCGAAAGATAAACAACTGAAGTTGGTCAGAGTATTCATAATCAAGTTAAAACTCACTCAAATAATTGATAAATTAGATTTTAATTCTCATATTACTTCCACCAATACAAACATTTCCAAAGATTTAATATATTTTAGGTCACGAAGATGGTTTAATTATTTGGGTTATTTTGGAGTAAATAGGTGGAATTGAATTTAACTAGATTTTCAAGTATACAAAATGTTGGTGTTTTGATCAAAATATGGGAAATTTAAAAAGAAAATGAGAAATGAATTTATACTTTTTTGGAGGTTCTCATGAAGCTGGGGAAATTATTTATGTTCCAAAGAAGGTGAAGAAATACTTTTTAAATCAATATCAAGGTGTTGAGGACAAATAATAATTCTTTAATGACCAAGAACTTATGCTTGTTCCTCCTTTCCAACTCCATCTCTTACTGCTTGATGTTATTTCCCAGTAGAGAGCCAGATATGTAAAGTCCTGATTCCTTTAGTGTGTTTATCTTTTCCTCTGTTAAGAATTTTCTTTCTGTAATATCCACACAACTATCCATTCTGTTCTGAAATACTTTCCTTTTTAAAATATTTGATTTATTATTTTTTATTTTATGAGTATGAGTATATTGTCTGCATGTGTATAAGTACACTCATGCCATGCAGTGCCTGAGGAGGCCAGAAGAGGGTGTTGAATTCCCCTGGAATTGGGGTTATAGATGGTTGTTAGCTGCCATGTCGGTGCTGGGAATAGAATCCAGGTCCTCTGAAAGATCATCAGCCAGTGCTCTTAACCACTGAGCCATCTCTTGAGCCCCTGAAATACTTTTCTTAATCCAAACCTAAGTGAACATTTAACTTATTGAATAATTTTTGTCTTGACCTCTTTATGTCCTAGGCAACACTGTATCATCTTATTCACTCTATTTTTTATAGGCAATTCTATTTACTATTGCATGCATATTTTTCTTCCTAATTTAGATATTAAAACTTGTGTTTTCTCAACTAAAGTAATATTCACATACTGGTGCTCATTCATTCTCTCTTGCTGACAAATGAACAAATCTGAAGAAATGTTCTTATACGCTTTATTTTTGTGGGTTACATGGGGAGTTAAGATTAAATTTTATATGTGATAAATAATGGAAAGTGTTACTCAGAAAATATAGTGCAGTTAAGAGGTAAAAATGATCATGTGCAAGTTTGGTTTAAGGCATGAAATTGTAGTTGAGGGGTGAGCAGAGTATGACTTTAAGTTCAGGAAACCATGTAGGCGATTTGTGAAATATAAGGAGAGAGACAAGACACGAAATCTGAGTTAATGAGGAGCCAGCTCATGGGGAGGCTTTTGGACTACAGTTAAATATCTGATTTTTATTCCTATGATAGTAAGGATTTGAGGATAGGGATATGATTAAACATGTTTTAACAGGTCTCTGTAAAAACTGCCCAGAATAGCTTAAGCAGGGAGAAGGTGAGAGAAGGGGGAGCCAAAAGAGGCTATTGCAGTAACTCAGGGAATGTAAAATTGTGGCTGAATTATTGTCATGGTAGTGAGGATAGTAAGAGGTTATTTAAATTCTCGGTATACATCCAACTAAGTGTTGTATGACTGTGAAAGGCATCACATATGCCTCCTAATGTTTCCTTATGCAGAATAGCAAGTTTGAGATATTGAATATTTACAAAGGAAGATATGTCTGAGAAACAAGTCGTTTTTATGTTTGTTTAATATGTTTTTAATTTCTTCCTTGAAAATATAGCAGTTGGGGTGCAGAGGCAGGTGGATCTCTGTGAGATCAAGGCCATCCTGGTCTACACACTGAGTTCCAGGCCAGCTGGTGCTATAAGGAGAACCTGTCTCAAAAGACCCAAAAAAGAAAAAAAAAAAAAAAGAAAAAAACAAAACCAAAAGACAAAACAAAACAATAACAACACCTAGCCGAGATGTGGTGATGCATGCCTTTAGTCCCAGCACTCAGGAGGCAGAGGAAGGCATATCTCTGTGAGTTCAAGGCCAGTGTGGTCTACATAGTGAGTTCCAGGCTAGCTGAGGCTATACGGAGAACCTGTCTCCAAAAAAACAAAAAAAAGAAAATATCATGTATGTAACCATGCATTTCAATCATATTCACCTCCTAACCCCCTCCAAATCCATGCAGACCTCTCCCCTATGTTCTCTTCCAAAGTCATGTCCTCTCTTTTTTCTTCCTAACTTTCTTGTAGCTCACTAAGTCTAATTAGTGCTGTACATACGCACATGGATGTGTGGTCATCCACTGGAGATTTGTCAACCTATGAAGGTTCACCAAGAAACTGTCCCTTCCCTAGCAGCCATCAACTGTCATTAGCTCCTCATCTAGAACTGTTGGCTTGTGAGCCCCTCCCCCATCTATGCTAGAAAGTTGATGGACTCCATCTTGTGTAAGTCTTGGGCAGGCAAACAGCTGAAGTGAGTTCATGAGTGCTGTATTCATTTTATGTCCAGAAGACACAAAATAGTTTTTGAAGAATGTGATGGGAATGAAAAACAGAAGCTAAGGTTTGAACACTTGCGGCTCATGATTGAATGGTTGTACTAACAGGCTAATAGGAATGTAAACAGAGTCTGGAGTTTAGTGAAGAAGTATGGTATAAGCTTAAGAAAATCAGAGTTGCATGTAAAGATCTTATATTCTAATCTGTAATACTGGATAGCAGTAACAAATTTTTGTTAATAACACATAATAAATTCTCCCTTTTTTAAAGGATTTTCATTGTTTTCAACTTTACTGTGGTGTAACTCATAAAATTTATATGTATTTAACATGTTCAATGTCAAGGGTATAAATGAACATTGTGACTTATTTAAATGAAAATGTTATTTAGGAGTAATGAGAAATAATACTTAATTCTTAAGAATTATGGACTTTTTAAAAAATCTGATTTCAGATTTGAAATGAACTTTACTGCATATTATGAATTGATATATATGTTTGTATTTGTGTATGTGTGTGTTTCAGGCCAGACCTGTTTGATTGGAATAGTGTGGTTTCGCAGCAGTCAGCCACACAAAGACTGGAACATGCATTCAACATCGCCAAATGTCACTTAGGCATAGAGAAGCTCCTTGATCCTGAAGGTTGGTACATTTATGGACTACCGTCATTCTTAGTATAGTTTGCTGGCTTCTTACTTTTGTATAATTCAGACTTGACATTTCCATGCACTAAACACAAAATAGCAAATTATGCAGAATGAGACCTTGTCTCAACCATACCAAAAAATAGAAAACTATATACCTTATGTTTTCCTGAAATATAGGAATATACAAAATGCTGGCTTCCTGTTTTCTATTGTAAATTCATATATTAATTTAGTTTTCAATATAACAAATTTTAAAACTTTCATGTAAAATGTTGTGAAGAGAAAGGGAAACAAAAGCAAACAAATCAAGTCTTTAGAATGTATGTTCTTCGTGGATGGTGTATACTATAATGGAGATCATTAACTCCCAATAATTACAAAAGTTAGTGATTTTCTTATTCTACCCAGAGATTTGACAGACAAATGAGCTATAATTAATTAGCCATTCTTGCAAATTTCATTCATATACTTCATAAAGGTCAACATATTTCAGTATCTAAATCAGAAAATATATTTCTGGCATTGTTTCTGTTATAATTGGTCACTCCAGGGAGATCCTCAATTTGATGGTTATTCGTTTTTGGCTTCATTAGCAGACAGGCAGTAGTACTGCAATTTATATGTTCATTATATTACCATTTAATAACTTCTATCTTCAGTCACTGATGCTACCCATCCTTATCTTCTGGACAGATGGATTAGAGAAATAATGATTTCTTGACTCAGTAAGATTGATACATGAGATATATACAGAAACCAATATTTGGGCAGAAGTTTTAATGTAAGTTTCAATGTATCACACAATGAAAATTATATAATCTTTGGAATAGTTAATTAGTTACAAATTAGTACTTCCTGAAGTGGTGCTGGTTATAGATTCCATTAGGAAAAACAGAGAAATGACTTATATAGTAACCTTTTCTTGGTGAGTTTACTGTCAACCAAAGTCTAGTGTTTAGTGCTACATATATTGAAATCTGATTGTCACAATTCATCTCACAGATCCATATCACTACAGGAAAAGAGTCACCATGAACAACAACATATTCAGATGAGATAACTTAATAGGTAACGGTACTTGTCAAGTCTGAGGACCTGACTTCAGTCTCAGGAACTCACATGGTAGAAGAGAGAACAGGCTCCAGCATGTTGTCTCCTGCCCTCCACATACACACTCTGGAATGCAGGCCTTCACACATAAATAAAGGAATAAATAAAATAATACATTGATCTGATAAAAAAGAAAATGACATACTGACCAGATTGGAAAATCAGTAAATTAAAATATGATATTTTTGGAAGTATGAGAATATGCATGTCTAATTGACCAATATACACAGCCTTCCAAAGTTGTGGGGATATCATTTTACCACTTTCCAACTTTATAATTACACAAAAGCATCATGTATTAAGTACAAACTACAGCTTGATTGTTGAATTCTGACCTCTATCCTGTGATAGTGACAGCAGTTTGATCCTCTTTTAGGCAAAGAGCATAGGCTCCCAGCTTATCAAGTGATAAGAGGGAAAATAGTTGATACTTACAGTACACTGTGCTGCTAAGCTTGAGTATGGATTAGTAGGTGTATTTTTTCTAGTGCTAGTAATGGAACTCAGAGTAGCATGTATGCTAGGCAAACACCTCACCACTGAGGTATACTGCTATCCCCATGTGCATCTTAGACCCCACATTCTCAGCTTATGAAGGATATATAGGAAGTGTATTAGATAAATTTCTATTGCTGTGATAAAATAGTATTAACATAAACAACTTAAGGAAGAAGTTGTTTGTATTGGCATAAGCTTCCAGAGAGACAAGAGTTCATCATGACAGGACACCATGGCAGCAGGAATCGTAAGCTGTCTGATCACATTCATCCACATGAAGAAAGATGACTCAGTGGTTAAGAACACTGTCTGCTCTTGCAGAGGACCCAGGTTCTATTCCCTGTACCCACATGGTGGCTAACAACCATTCATAACTCCAGTTTCACACAATCTGATGACCTCTTCTTACCTCTGCAGGCATTGGACAACACAGGTGCACTTATACGCATGCAAGTAATACACTCATACACATAAAATGAAAAGAATAAATAAAATATTTTTAAAAAAGAAAGAACATTCAGGAATGAGATAACTCTATAAAACCTCAAAGGCCATCCCAAAAGATGTAGCTCCTTCAGTGACCTCGTGCCTACTAAAGGTTCCATAACCTCCTCAAACAATGCCACCAAATGGGGATCAAGTGTTCAAATACATGAGCCTATGAGGGCATTTCTCAATCAAACCACCACAATCATTTTCCTGGCCTTCATAGACTCATGGCCACCTCATGATGCAAAATGTATTTAGTCTAACTTAAAACTTCTCAATAGTCTTTAATAGTCTCAACACTGCTTCAAAATCTCTTCTGAGACTCAAAACGATCTCTTAACTTGACAACTGTGACCTCCTGTATAATCAGAAACCAAATTGCAGTCTTCTAATATACAATGGCACAGAACACAAATTCCCATTCCAAAAAGGAGGAATGGGAGCATAGTGAGGAAATATTAAACCAAAGCAAGACCAAAATACAAAATACAATAGGATGAGGACCAAATTATGTAGCTCTGTGTCATGTGGGGTTTTAGTTTCAAAATATTTGAGATGGTTCACCTTTCTAGCTTTGCTACCTGCAAAATACATTTCTCTTTTGGACTGGTTCTACTCCCTGTATGCAGCTTCCCTTGGCAGATGTTTCAATGCTCTGACATCTCAAATATCTTGAGTTCTCCACTGCAACCTAGGGATCACCACCACAGCTTCATGCAATTGCCTCAAGCAGCCTCGTTTTCAGGGACTGTAGCCATACCACAAATTCCCTGCCCTCAGCATCTCTCTAAAACCACAAAGGAAAAATTCACAAACCTGCCATTCTTGCAATGTTTGTGTCTCCAAAATCAGTACCATGAAGCCATACTCCCAAGTTCAACTCCCAGCTTGGGGTGGACTCTCATCCTTTTGAATCACATTAATGGCAGTTTAGGTATACTGTTGTTTGTGAGGAGAAGGAAAACTCCCAAGGCCTTCTTTTGTAAGTCAGAAGCATAACTGGGCGAGGTGTTGCTCTTAGGGCACTCTTCCTATTCCAATGAAGAGGAGTCTTTTCTTCAATGGCACTAATCTCCTTACCAATTTCAGCCTGTTCTTTTCACCACATGTTCATGCTTTGGGGGCACCCTAAAGCTCTCTAGAGTGTGACTCCTATTGAAGCTGCATAATTCATATTTCTATTGCCCCACTTTCTCTTTTTCATTGTAGAGCTGCATAAGAGTAATCAGTAATAACTGTTCCACAGACTCAATTCTATGCTATCTTGAAATTTTCTCCACAAAAGACATTGATCCATTATTTTTAATTTAGTCTTAGGTAAGTTCTTAGGACATGGGAAGAATGCAGCCAGATTCTTTGTCAAAATAACACATAAATGACCTCTAGACAAGTCCTTAATAGAGATCATGTCCTTGGAAAAGACATGTGCTTGACAGACATCCACTGTCCACCTTATCCTCAACATGAGTGTCTTCAATATTGCCACAAGAATTGTCTATGAATATCTGCTTATAGCACTCAACTACTTTCTTAATCCAGAGTCCCAAAGTGTTCCACATTCTTACAAAAACCATCATGGTCAGGTTCATCACATCAACAACTACTCTTCATGATCCCATCACTTTTGTTACATACTTTTCTGTTGCTCTGATAAAAGACATTGATCAGAAGCAAGTTAAAGAAAAATGTGTATTTTGATTTATGGCTCCAGAGGGCTAGGGTTCATCATGATGGGGAAGGCATGGATTGTCAACAGGAGAACAAACTAGTTAGTCACTTTTTCACCTACATACAGGAATCAGAACGAGACAGTATAGGAAGTAGGACAAGGCCATAAACCTTCAAAGTTCACTCTTAGTGCTGTACTTCCTCTAGCAAGGCTTTACCTCTCCAACAAGTGCCATCAACTGGGGACCAAGTGCTTAAATACATGAGCCTATGGGAACATTTCTCACACAAACCACCACTGGGACATAGACTCAGTTTAAATTAATGAGTGTCTGTTATGTCTCTTGATAAGAAATGTCCTTGGCATAATAAATTATACCAATATAAATATGATATTGTCAGGTTAAGTTTATTGGAAATGCTTCTTTCCTTTGACTAATGTATTTCTGGGCACTGATGCCTTTATCGCCTTTTCATTGTTTTTCTGAGTGAGCAACTGCCCTCCTGTTCCAGATTTCAGCTGTATGGGAGAAATTGTATAAATCATATGGTTTAATTTTTCATTAAATATGGTTTGCATCACTGTTGCCTCTGCACTATTTATTCATGTGTTTTCTCTTCCTCTAATGGTGTGGAGAGGAAAGGCATTATGAAATTGTACATTTTAAAAACAGGCTAAGAGTCACAATGCATGGATTTGAAGGGTAAATCTATTAATTTTTTTTTTCATTAAATCTTATATGGTCGTCAGTTTTCATTATCTGAGATATATGCTCCAGTTACTTTAGCTTGTGCCCGGTGCTCTCATAAAACAATAAGAGTAGCTTTAAAATAGATCTATTATGTGGACTGTGGATCAGTGGTAGGGTAATTTTCTAGCATTCAATAAACTTGGGTCTGGCCCTCACAAATGCAATGATAATCGTAACAATTATAACAAATAAAATAAATAATTTTCCTTGTTAATGATATTTTAATCCT